>NC_143039.1:27762500-28062500 GCF_057628025.1 Oncorhynchus mykiss
TAAATGTCAAGTGTGCTGGTAGCTCTGTGACCACGGAGATAGCAAAAACCTGTCCCCTGGCCTATTTGGAGTTCACATATTAAGCTTTCTCTACACATTCTCTTTTTTTTATCAAACATTATCTTCCAAGGCTTAGTGCTCAGCGAAAGGTCATCATCCCAGAACAATCATCTTACGTAGCATATTAATGCTGCTCTAACCCTTTCAGATACTACTGTAATACAAATTGATTTGAAACTGTCCACACATTTGGGCTGGAATGAGATTTCACTGGTCTTCATGACTCATCTGAAGTCATAGCTGCCTCAATAAATGAACAGACAGTTCTATAATACACACACAATCAAAAACATAATAACATATACCTGAACAAGGTTAGTATTCTCCTGTGTCCCAAATGGCACCCCATGCCCTATATAGTGCACTACATCCCTACCTACTGTAGGGAATAGGGTGCCATCAGGGACGTATCCTACATCTACTTCAGGTGTCCCTTTGAAGCAGTCATCTACGGGTCCCGGTCAAAAGTAGTGCACTACATAGGAAATAGGGTGCCATTTGGGACGTATCCTACATCTACTTCAGGTGTCCTTTTGAAGCAGTCATGTTTTAAGAGCTCTCTAGATATTCAACCACTGCTCTTGAATGATAGAGCACTAGCTGCATCATTCATTCATCGTTCCAACTGCTGCCTGTTGAAAGAATCATTACAATGTTATTTCAAATGGTGTTCCTTTACGTTGATATACAGTACCAGTCCAAAGTTTGGACACACCTACTCCTTCAAGAGTTTTTCTTAATTTTTACTATTTTCAACATTGTAGAATAATAGTGAAGACATCAAAACTATGAAATAACACATCTGGAATCATGTAGTAACAAAAAAAAAAAAAAAGTATGACAGCTTTGCACACTCTTGGCATTCTCTCAACCAGCTTCACCTGGAATGCTTTTCCAACAGTCTTGAAGGAGTTTCCACATATGCTGAGCACTAGTTGCACTCTGTGGTCCAACTGTGGTCCAACTCATCCCCAACCATCTTGATTGGGTTGAGGTCGGGTGATTGTGGAGGCCAGGTCATCTGATGCAGTACTCCATTATTCTCCTCCTTGGTCAAATAGCCCTTACACAGCCTGGAGGTCTGTTGGGCCATTGTCATGTTGAAAAACAAATGACTGTCCCACTAAGCGTAAACCAGATGGGATGGCGCATCGCTGCAGAATGCTGTGGTAGCCATGCTGGTTAAATGTGCCTTGAATTATAAATTAATCACTGACAGTGTCACCAGCAAAGCACACCCTCACCATCACACCATCACACCTCCTCCTCCATGCTTCACGGTGTTAACTACACACTCGGAGATCATCCGTTCACCTACTCTGCGTCTCACAAAGACATGCGGTTGGAACCAAAAATCAAACATTTGGATTCATCAAACCAAAGGACCGATTTCTACCGGTCGAATGTACATTGCTTCTGACTCCTGGTCCAGGCAAGTCTCTTCTTCTTATTGGTGTCCTTTAGTAGTGGTTTCTTTGCAGCAATTTGACCATGAAAGCCTGATTCACACAGTTTTGAACAGTTGATGTTGAGATGTGTCTGTTCCTTGAACTCTGTGAAGCATTTATTTGGGCTGCAATTTCTGAGGCTGGTAACTCTAATGAACTGATCCTCTGCAGCAGAGGTAACTCTGGGACTTCCTTTCCTGTGGTGGAACTTTAAAAATTAATGAAATGTTCAGATTGACTGACCTTCATGTCTTAAAGTAATGATGGACTGTTGTTTCTCTTTGCTTATTTGAGCTGTTCTTGCCATAATATGGACTTGTCTTTTTCCAAATAGGGCTATCTTCTGTACAGCAATCCTACCTTTTCACAACACAACTGATTGACTCAAACGCATTAAGAAGGAAAGAAATTCCACAAATGAACTTCTAAGAAGGCATACATGTTCATTGAAATTCATTCCAGGTGACTACCTCATGAAGCTGGTTGAGAGAATGCCAAGTGTGTAAAGCTGTCATCAAGGCAGAGGGTGGCTACTTTGAAGAATCTCAAACCTCAAATATATTTTCATTTGTTTAACATTTCTGTTTACTACATGATTCCATATGTGTTATTTCATAGTTTTGATGTCTTCACTGTTATTCTACAATGTAGAAAATAGTCAAATAAAGAAAACCCTGGAATGAGTAGGTGTGTCCAAACTTTTGACTTGTAATTGGCTTCATTAATCATTTAAAGGTCAACAAACATTTGTTTTGAGGTTTTGTTTCAGCTAATCCTACAATCGAGTCTACTAAGGGGTGTTGGGAACACAACATACTCTATTTTCTATTTCTGTCAGCTCTCACAATTGTTCATCCCAAATGGCACCATATTCCCATATAGTGCCCTACTTTTAACCAGAGCCCTATTGGCCCTGTTCAAAAGTAGGGCACTATATGGGGAATAGAGTGCTATTTGGGACGCAACCCATGTCACTGTGGAACATGTCACTCAGGGAATGTACTATAAAATACTCCCTGTTGGCTGCCTTAAGGAATGTGCCAAGATGAGATTCACTATATTTACGGCCGGAGGGAGATGACTAATCCATGAGTATATTTTTCTTACCATTTCTGCTCTGCTCACTGAATATTTTGAGGCTTTGATGTACAGTTGTCTAATGCACTTACCTAAGCAGCCCAGCATATCAAGCTTTCACAGATTTCCCAGTGCAATTCTCCTAGTTTTGTGCAATGTGACTGCATTCTAATGTTAAGATATCCGTTTGAAGCTTCCTTGCTCCTCCTCTGGGGAAGGTGTTTTCAGTAGATAATGACTTTCTGTGATTCAGACTGGATCCACAGGCTGTTCGCCTTGTTTTCTTACCCAAGCTGCCCTGTTAAAAGTCCTGAATATCCACACATATTACTGCATGAATTACACCATGATTCATTGACATTATTACACATACTGCTTTGGGAAAAACAACAGTAATAAGAGCTGTAATAACAGAAAATCATTTTAGACAAATACACATTTTGTTTTTATATATACTGTATTTGGGATATGACTTTAACAACATATATAAATATTGTTGACTTTCTGTGAGATTTGAAGCACTATGGGATGATTTAATGTTGGCCCTAGTCTTTAGTGGTGGAGTAAAACATTGACTGGTGAGGGCTAGTCTGGTGCCAGGGTCTGTGTGGCACAGCTCCCACTTCCTCTTTGACTAAGGTGGCACCCTGGGTTAACTCAGCACGCATGCGCGCACGCACGCACACACACATAGATTAAGGTATTTATCCCTACCATTACCAAGAAAGGCCAGTGAGTGTAGTCTCTATCCTATTCTGCATCCCATGAATGTCCTTCCCTATAGATGGGTTAGCTGATCGCTAGCTGATTGTTAGCTGATTGTTAGCTGATCGCTAGCTGATTGTTAGCTGATTGTTAGCTGATTGTTAGCTGATCGCTAGCTGATCTCTAGCTGATTGCTAGCCAGCATGACAAGAAACTGCCATGCAGGGAATTGTAAGTGGCTCATTTCAGATGGTTTCAATTTGTTCTTCATTACTATGTCTTGTTTTGAGATGTTTTGACTGATTTCATGTCAATTCTAACATGGAAAAATGTGTTAGCTAGCTAACCAACAACTGGAACGAAGTATTTAAGAGACAACTAGTGCTCATTGTGAAAATGTATTTATGTTTTCAATAAACATATAGTTTACATGTTGTCAACAATCTAAGCCAACCCTGTTTTTTTTGGTCTGTTTTTTCCCTCATAGTTAGTTGCATATGCGTTGGTTTTGTTGCTAAACAACCAACCCGTCTATGCATCCATCCAATATACTAGACCTGGGTTCAAATACTATTTGAAATCATTTCAAAGACCAAAACTGCAAACCCACCCATTTGGTACTCCAGACAGACTCAAGCAAACCCTTATATTTGAATGATTTTAAATAGTATTTGAACCCAGCTCTGCTATATACATCTATTGGAATCCTATGCTAATCCCAAAATAATTGTATGTATCCCGTTTCACCCATTACTGAGTCACCTATGGTTTGACTTGAGACCTTCTTTTTAATGCATCCATTACACAACCATAGTGCGATTTATAATGAACACTGACATATCTTTCAAATGATTTGATCAGGGCCAAGGCAAAAGGACACCTGAGAATTCACTCTCACAGCTTCACACTTTTGACCCACTTTAAACGGATCCTTTGAAATGTGACATACACAGTAATTAACAGCACATGCCTGAAATTCTAAAGAATATGATCAAAATAACTAGTATGGGGTTGAGTTTCTTTACACTTTGTTTTTGATTTTCTTCTTGAAATCTTTCATTATCTCCCTCAATTATGTCCGTAACTCAATCAATGTAACAGCACCACACAGTCAAGGAATTACTTCAATGAACCTCGCCACAATGGATCATTTCCCCTCTCCCCCGGAGACTGCCTGCAGAGAGGAGACTGCCTGCAGAGAGGAGACTGCCTGCAGAGAGGAGACTACCTGCAGAGAGGAGACCCCAGCACTGAATCACTCCTGTGAAATCAACAGCAGGAGACAGAGAGGAGACTGCCTGCAGAGAGGAGACCCCAGCACTGAATCACTCCTGTGAAATCAACCGCAGGAGACAGAGGGAGGTAAATCACAGTTGGAAACACTTGATGACACATCTAAGCTCTTTATCTCACACAGCAGCACTTATAATTAACATATTTTAATGTAAAAAAAAAAACATGAACGCATTAATTCACAGGAAGGATTCTGATGCTTGTGCGTCCATGGATTGCACCATGCAGTATGTCAAAGCTGCCAGTACATGTGTTTCAACTAGTTTAATTCTAGCTTTAAATAGACAGGGAGGACAGCAATTACTTGTGGGCCTTTTCACATATGATTTTTCCCCCGCAGAGCGGTAGAAGGCCTTGCAGTGGTGAGTACTTCCTCCCCCAGCCCTGGCCCGATGGCAACGCGCTGGAAGGCTGAGGTGACAGACTCCAGTCGGAACCCAACAGTCCTCCTCCAACTCCCCATTTTCCTGCCAAATCACAGAGACAGGTTCTGTGTATTTCCTGTTTGGACAGGAAAGTGGGTAATGGCCCTCCTGTCACACAGAGCAATCATAGCTGCCATGGTAACCTTGGTGGGCAGAGCATGAGCGAGAAGGCTTTTATACAGGCCTGAGAGGAAGACATGGGAGCTATACCATTGTGTAGTTGGACCAAGGGGGACAGTGGGGGGCGAAAGCTTGGCACTGGAGCTCCACAGGGCAGTGGGTCTTTACAGAAGCAAAGGGCTTCTATCTAACTCATTTATATGCTGGCACACACACACACACACACACACACACACATATGCACGCACAGTCAGTTATATGCAGCCAAGGCGAATGGCACAGTGTGTGATTCATGCACCTATGAAGTTAGATGTCACTTCCTGTCCAGAAAGTGTGTTGATTTGGAGGGCCATCTCAGCTCTCCAATGAGGATTTCTCTTGGATCTCTTCAACCAGAACTACTCAGAACTATTGTAACTGAGAGGACATGTTATGTCCTCAATGTGATCCAGTTCTAGGACAGAAATACAACACATAAACAGAGCATGAATGCAAACAGTCACATGATCTGTCCTCACATCTCAGGACACCAGGGAACGTTTAAAAAATGTATATATAAAAAAATATCTAATATCCTGTAGTCACCTGTGCCCCTCGGGGCTGTATATCAGCGGTGAGGTGCTGAGTCTGCACTCTGAGGGGTTGTTTCTCATACCGCTGCCTGCTTTTCTGAGGCTCAGGCCCTATAAACATCACAGCCACAGGATTACAAGACTCTTTACCACACCTCACTAACAGGGACTGGTGCCAAGGGGGTAGCACAGAACATTCCCTTAACGATTCTGAGAACCAACATTTGTTAGCCGGGACGGCTGATGTTGATGTTTACAGTCACCAGGACTGGATTTTTAAAATTCTGCTCCTGATTAGACTGGATTCAATTGAATAATAAGACTCCAACCTTATTGAGTAATGTCCATCAGCTCAATCTTAAGCTGTAATCAATGATTGTGGCATTGGGAATGGCTCCAACTGCCAAACGTCTGTTCAAAAGGTGTCCATGTGACCATCAAACAGTTGGCAAGTGGGTTAATGTTCAACCAACGAGGAGAGGAAGATGGCGAGAACTTATCTGTCTAGTTTGTTATGGTGTTCTGTTTGAACTCATTCAACTGCGCGGGGTCCCTTAACAGCGGTGATCTCTGCGCTATAAGAGGACACAGTTGTTGCCTTCAACCCTTTCTACAACACAACTTATGCTGTATTATCCACAGTCTCTCACCGCTAAAGCCCGGCATGTGTTTATCTAACACTCACAGCTTGTGGCTTTGTTCTCCTGGCTGCAGTGACACAAACCACAATGTCACATTTTTCCGGTGCTGATCAAAGCTGTGATTATGTTACCGCAGGACAGGACAGGACAGGACAGGGCAGGACAGGACATGACAGGGCAGGACAGGGAAGGACAGGACAGGGCAGGGCAGGACAGGACAAGACAGGGCAGGACATGACAGGACAGGACAGGACAGGACAGGGCAGGACAGGACAGGACAGGGGCAGGACAGGGGCAGGACAGGACAGGGGCAGGGCAGGACAGGACAGAACAGGACAGAGGCAGGACAGGACAGGGACAGGACAGGACAGGGCAGGGCAGGACAGGGCAGGGCAGGGCAGGGCAGGGCAGGGCAGGGCAGGGCAGGGCAGGACATGACAGGACAGGGCAGGACAGGACAGGACAGGGGCAGGACAGGGGCAGGACAGGACAGGACAGGACAGGGGCAGGGGCAGGACAGGACAGAACAGGACAGGGGCAGGACAGGACAGGGGCAGGACAGGACAGGACAGGGGCAGGACAGGACAGGACAGGACAGGACAGGGGAAGGACAGGACAGGGGCAGGACAGGACAGGGGCAGGGCAGGACAGGACAAGGGGCAGGGACAGGACAGGGGCAGGGGCAGGACAGGACAGGGGCAGGACAGGACAGGACAGGGCAGGACAGGACAGGACAGGACAGGGGCAGGACAGGACAGGACAGGGGCAGGACAGGACAGGACAGGACAGGACAGGACAGGACAGGGGCAGGACAGGACAGGACAGGGGCAGGACAGAACAGGGGCAGGACAGGACAGGGCAGGACAGGACAGGACAGGGGCAGGACAGGACAGGACAGGACAGGGGCAGGACAGGACAGGACAGGACAGGGGCAGGACAGGACAGGGGCAGGACAGAACAGGACAGGACAGGACAGGGGAAGACAGGACAGGTAAAGGACAGGACAGAACAGGACAGGACAGGACAGGACAGGACATGGACAGGGCACGGCAGGGCAGGGAAGGACAGGACAGGACAGAACTGGACAGGGGCAGGAGCCATGTGCTGGAGCAGTCACGGCAAAAAGACGAATACTAAAGCACTTCACCACATCGTCATAAAAGCCTTTGATGGTGGGGGTTTCAGGAAAATCTCAACAAAAGCTTGAGATCGGTATAAAAGCTTAAGAAACATGCATTTGTTAAAAAGCTTAGTGGAAGCACTTATAGTCATTATGATGCAGATTGAGAACAGCATGAGAATAGGCTATATTCATGCACACTGTCCTGCACGAGTGGGCTATGCACACTGTCCTGCACGAGTGGGCTATGCACACTTTCCTGCACGAGTGGGCTATGCACACTGTCCTGCACGAGTGGGCTATGCACACTGTCCTGCAAGGCCATGCAGGTTATGGTGTAATTTTGGAAAAGGCGGTAATGTTGGAGGTGCATTGCAAAGAAAATCATCAGGAAATGATTACACAGACGCACTTGCGCTCGCACGCACACGCACAAGGCTGCCGGCCCAGACGGCATCCCTAGCTGCGTCCTCAGAACATGTGCAGACCAGCTGGCTGGAGTGTTTACGGACATATTCAATCTCTCCCTATCCAAGTCTACTGTCCCCACATGCTTCAATATGAACTGAACTAAATTAATATTGCCCCGTGGCACTTCCTTCTGTCATCATCAAGTGCTTTGTTAGGCTAGTTAAGGATCATATCACCTCCACCTTACCTGGCACCTTAGACCCACTTTAGCAGGGAGAACAGCCACGGCCTGTCAGCCGAGATCAGTACAGGTGCATCAAAGCTGGGACCGAGAGACTTAAAAACAGTTTCTATCTCAAGGCCACCAGACTGTTAAATAGCCATCACTAGCCGGCTACCACCCAGTTACTCAACCCTGCACCTTAGAGGAATCACTGGTCACTTTAATAATGTAATTTTAATGTTTACATACTGCTTTACTCATTTCATATCTATATATTGTATTCTATTCTACTGTATTTAGTCAATGCCACTCACATTGCTCATACTAATATTTATATATTTCTTAACTCCATTCTTTTACTTTAGATTTGTGTATATCGTTGTGAATTGTTAGATACTACTGCACGGTTGGAGCTAGGAATACAAGCATTACACTACACCAGCAATAACATCTGCTAAATATGTGTATGTGACCAATAACATTTGATTTGATTTGACACACACGCACACCAACGTAGTGGTTGCAAAGGTGCTTTGTTTTCCTTTAGTCTGTCACTATTGGACCTGTCCAAGGTTCTGGAACGCTATAGCCTAGTATAGACCGTTCAGCTCAGCACAGGGCTCACTTTAAATCCAAGAAGACATACGACATTTGTTTGAAAGTCATGTAGTTACTATTAGGAATTTGATAAACCTGAAGTTTGACATCAGAAACGCCTTTGCAAACAGACGGAAAAGGAATTTGACGTCCATTCATGGGGCTGGCCAGTGTAGGCTATAGGCATAATCATGTCTCCCCGTTTCGATTGGCTTAAAAAGTAATGTTTTAGTGCGAATATTGTTATGGTGGCCAATGGGTATTTCACGTAGGCTATGTTCATGGATTGGTCGATTTTACAGCAAGTGATAATACATGATTGGTTCATATGTAGATGGCTCTCTATCCTCCTCCGCTTTCAATGTATTGCCCTGCGCACAGGTGAACAATTGTTGTTGAGATGTTGACTTGAAGAGCCAGCCTTAAGCGACACAAAAGTATTATTTAAAAACATTGTCGTGGTGACGCAAAGGTTTAAAATGAACAGTGAACCGGTGGCTATAGAGAGATGCATGGGTAGTGCGTGTGCACCGGGTGGTTATGCTACTAATGACAGCGTGATGCATTTATGAGAGCTTGCAGTCGCCGCCTCCGGACAGAGCCGTTGTCGAAGAAGATGCTGAATCAGCTGCGCGCTCGTGAGATAGACTACCCCGGGTAGGCTATGTCTGTTTTTCAAATTTCACAAATGTCTCCTTTGCTTCTGACAATAGAAGACG
This sequence comes from Oncorhynchus mykiss, assembly GCF_057628025.1. Taxonomy (NCBI): domain Eukaryota; kingdom Metazoa; phylum Chordata; class Actinopteri; order Salmoniformes; family Salmonidae; genus Oncorhynchus; species Oncorhynchus mykiss. Next base: position 27,771,912 of record NC_143039.1, read on the forward strand.
ATACATTGGCATAGCGTTGGGAATAGTTTTTTTTTTTTTTTACATTTTGCTGCTGGAAATAAATAAGCTGCCTGTCTAGAGAGATGTTCATCGCTCCAAAGGAGACATCAAGTTTGACAACTGTAACCATCTAGGCTACGATGAAGCAGGGTGCACGAGGAGTTAGAGCATTTGGTTTGGCTGGAGACTTTATGTTACCGCTTATATCAATGGCATGACTATTTCACCAAGCACAATGGAGGATAAATCCAACAAACTCATTTTGATTCCGATACTGGCCGTGGTCTTCTTGATGATAGGCTATCAGTACATTTGTCCAGCCGGCAGTAACTCTTGTCGCTTCCTAACTGGGGACAAGTTGAGTGGAATGTTCCGCCAATATCACTCGGGGGACGACATTTACGCGTACCAAGAAGGGCTGGAGTCGGAGGGTTCCTCAAAAACTCTGTCCAAATTCAATTTTACTGACCGAGACCTTGAGCGACACGTGGATTTCAACATCAAAGGAGATGACGTTATAGTGTTCCTCCACATCCAGAAGACCGGTGGGACTACTTTCGGACGGCACCTTGTCCGAAACATTCACCTCGAACAGCCCTGTGATTGTATGCCAGGACAGAAGAAATGTACCTGTCACCGCCCGGGCAAAGCGGAGTCCTGGCTTTTCTCTAGGTTCTCTACTGGCTGGAGTTGTGGTCTACATGCGGACTGGACCGAGCTGACTAACTGCGTGCCTGTAGTGATGAACAAGAAAGACAAGAAGGATGCTCAGAGGGACCGACGGTATGGGGTCTCAATTTGATTATTGTTCCTGTAGCTAATCAGTAGAGCCTAAACTGTTTGTGGCCAGGAGAAACAGTGTGAGATGTAAGTGTACATTGACAGAATTAAATTCAATGATCAGATAGGTTTGAAAGAATAATGTAGCCTATACTACATTTCTATAACAGGAACAATAGCATGCAACACGGGTGGCAACCTGGCCCTAGGGGGCTGCAGTGGGCAGGCTTTTGTTCCAACCCAGCTTGAACACTGATTAAAATCATTATGGTTTGTATTAAAATACTATGATTAGCCTCTCTTTTGAATAGAGCGTGCTAAAAGCTTGATTAAACGCATAGAAGACAAGGCGCTTGACTAAAGATATTTACAATTTCTCCCCTTGCACTCATTTTCCTGTTGAAAATGAATTAGCCCTTTTCTGAAGGCTTTAACAGGCAGTAGTTATCCTCACAGAGGGCTACTGTACACTACCCCTTTATAAATGGTTATAAACACATTATAAACACATTATAAACTGCCTCTATGTCAGGGTTATTCCATTTTGGGGTAGAAGGGCTGAAACACTTCTAGTTAAAAAAATAAACAAGGTTTTTACTTTTGGGTTCGGCTTGACATTACAATCATTTAATCTTGTTGTCTTTTTGGTTGGTGCATTTGTCCTCTTGTTGTTCCTGATCCCATACTTCTGACTGTAGCTTTAGGATGTACTGTAACCATAGGGATAATACAAGAAGAGCACTGTAGATTATCCCCATGGTTTTTTATTGATATCAAGAGTTCAAAGATAATTAACGATTATGAGGTTGTTATAAAATACCATAAAGACTGAGATAGTAAAACCTGAAACAGTAAATCTGGTACAACGCACGTAAGTATTCCAGAAATATGATCTGCTTGTATAAGAAGAATAAGCATGGAAATGAAACGGATCAAATGGTCAGACCAGAACCATGGCACTAGTTTGTTAAGGTTCCAATGCAGTCATTTTAATCTCACGATCAAATCATTTCTGGGTAGCAATTAATTACCTTCATTTGAGAGAAAAAAAAATGGTAAAATAAAATGGTAAAATATTAACAAAAATAGCTTGTTAGCAAAGAGCAATTTCTCAACAAAGATATTTTCTAAGACTGTCTGGAAGTTGTCTGAGTGGGGAGGGGATAACTGAAAACAAGCTGTTATTGGTAGTGAGGTTTGGAACTCTCTTTCTTATTGGTCTATTAACCTATTTGCCTCCTGGTGATGTCACCCCAAAATTCCATCCCACCAAAACAGGCTGAAATTTCAGGCAGCCTTTTCAAACTGCTCTTACAGTAAAGGGCACTATCATCATTTTCACAATTTTACTGTAATATTCCAACCTCATATTGTGGAAATATATATAAAACACATGAAAAGCATGTTTTTGACTGCACTAGGACTTTAACATGGGAAATTGAGAGGTTGCATCTATGGGGACATGATGGTCTTTAGTGGAGACAGAGCTGCCATCTGTCTATTGTTGCCCTCGGGTCATCTCACAGACACCCCATCATCTGGTCTCCCTGGTCGAGGCTGTGTCAGGGCTGGTGCCAGGGCTCTGACAGCGTTGGCATTTCCAGGCAGTCCCCATGCAGCTCCAGAGCATGGGACGCTTCAGTCAGGCTAACGCATGAAAGGTCACATCAGATCCTGTCACATCAGACTACTTTCATTGGAGCGACCAGCGTGGGTGAATGTGGATGTATCTCGTATTCCTAACCAACATAATCAGGATTAAGCTCTGCCCTAATGCTAAAATCCATCCATCCATCCCTCCCTCCCTCCCTCCCTCCCTCCCTCCCTCCCTCCCTCCCTCCCTCCCTCCCTCCCTCCCTCCCTCCCTCCCTCCCTCCCTCCCTCCCTTCTTGACCTCCATCCTACTTTCCACATAATCTACCTTGACCAACCCCATCAGTGAGTCATGTGAGGTTACTGCCAATCACTAATAAGAGCACCGTGCTACTGAGTCCAGCATGGCATGCTCCTCACAGCAGCAACACACTGCTCCAACCTTAGAATCTGCTTCATTTGTCAGGTCTGCTCTTCCACAGTCAGCTGCAATGGTAGGAAAGAGAGAGAGAGAGAGAGAGAGAGAGAGGAGGCAAACCTCACTGTCTCACCCAAGTATAAAGATAACATAATTAATTACCTGTTCTGGGGTCAATTCCATATCAGAACAATCAAATTCAAATTGCATTGAATCACCGGCTATGAACTGGAAAACTGGCCATTATCTTCGATGACAGTTTATTTTCTTCAATTCATTGAAAATAAATTGAAGTCAAACCCTGAGGCTGACGGACACGGCTTTTACTCAGAGCCTGTGAACATTGGCTAATGTGTTTCTTCCGCAAAGAGACACCACTACTAGAATAGACAGAATAGACACAAATATATTATAAAACATTTTGCTTTGTTTTATAGGAGGAGAGATAAAACATCCTACCCAGGACCCACTGCAGTCTAGAAGTCTAATAATATGGGTTTTGTGCACATAATCCAGTACACAGATGATTCAGCGTTGTCTTCCTCCTCCACGTTTCACTGGCACTGGGACCCAAAGCAGACCATGAGAAAATGAGAAAAAACCCATCTGGTGGCAAATTTCTGACATTAATCTTGTCCTGCACTTAAGTCAATTTCTCATCCGTTAAATCCCTCAGCTCAAGATTCCCATCTGAGGAGAAGGCTGTTTTATGTAAGCTCCTCCCAGTTAGTTCAGAGGGTAGATTGAAATTCAAACTGTATTTACAGTGAATTTCACTTAACTCTGTCACAAGCCATTTCACAAACACATATAACAAGGAAGTCACATCAGATAGGACGAAAATGAATAAGAATAAGTCATTAACATAAAACGGATAAAATATGATCAGAAGGTGATTATCAGTGGAGGTGTAGCCCCAGGTGTATTCATGTACAGCAGATGTCTCACACTTCGAGGTGTGTGTGTGTTCCAGACACTCGGTATAGATCAGCAACACACACACACACGCACGCACACATGCACACAAAACCTCTGAGCATGCTCTTCACACATCATCAGACACAGCATCCCGGTTATCATTTACCCTTTCTTTCGTCGCATAAGGCAAGAGAGAGAGAGGTATGATTTCCGACATTAATTAGCCAAGTTGGTATAAGGTAACTCTGTCATTAGTGTGTTCTCTCTGTGTAGTTTCTATAGACCTGGGTTTAACTAGACCAGGCTTCCCAAACTCAGTCCTGGGGTTTTTTCTCTAGCACGACACAGCTGATTCAAATAATCAAAACATGATGATGAGTTGGTTATTTGAATCAGCTGTGTAGTGCTAGAGAAAAAACCAAAACATGCACCCAAGGGAGGGGGGGGGGAGGGGGGGGCAGGACCAAGTTTGGGAAACCCTGAACTAGATCAAAGGTCCATTCAGTTATTATTTTCCATAGAAGTTGGTCAATTGATCATATGCATTAATAAAGTGTTGTGTCAGCAACAGTTTCTCCCAGCAATTGACTGGGAAGTCTTTCAAAAAACCAATGTGTCGTTGGTTAGGATCATATTCCCAAAATGTATCAGTCCCTAATCAGAACATGCAAAAACGTAATATATTCCGTTGTAATGTAATATCATGCATTCTGCAGAGGTATTCAGAAGATAGTAGTAATCTCCACACTCCTTTATGGGAGATCATCATCTGGAGGTAGATTAAGGAGCAGATCCCGATTTATACACAAACTTGTCGCTCTTCATGTGTATGTATAGCACATCACTAAAGACCCGAATACAAGCCTGTTGTTCATGTGTATGTATAGCACATCACTAAAGTCCCGAATACAAGCCTGTTGTTCATGTGTATGTATAGCACATCACTAAAGTCCCGAATACAAGCCTGTTGTTCATGTGTATGTATAGCACATCACTAAAGTCCCGAATACAAGCCTGTTGTTCATGTGTATGTATAGCACATCACTAAAGTCCCGAATACAAGCCTGTTGTTCATGTGTATGTATAGCACATCACTAAAGTCCCAAATACAAGCCTGTTGTTCATGTGTATGTATAGCACATCACTAAAGTCCCAAATACAAGCCTGTTGTTCATGTGTATGTATAGCACATCACTAAATTCCCGAATACAAGCATGTTCTTCATGTGTATGTATAGCACATCACTAAAGTCCCAAATACAAGCATGTTGTTCTACATGTGTATGTATAGCACATCACTAAAGTCCCAAATACAAGCATGTTCTACATGTGTATGTATAGCACATCACTAAAGTCCCGAATACAAGCATGTTTCTACTTGTTCCTTTCCCCTCTCTTTTTCTGTCTTATCATGAAGTGTTTTGAGTACACAGGTTTCACGACAGAGATTCTGTGTGCGTGGTATTACAGTAACAGCTGTGTGTGTGTGTGTGTGTGTGTGTGTGTGTGTGTGTGTGTGTGTGTGTGTGTGTGTGTGTGTGTGTGTGTGTGACCGATTGTGATTTTTCCATGCCGATACCAATACCGATTATTGGAGGACCAAAAAAGCCAATACCGATTAATCGGTCATTTTTTATTTTTTTTAATTTGTAATAATGACAATTACAACTACTGAATGAACACTTATTTTAACTTAATATAATACATCAATAAAATCAATTTAGCCTCAATTAAATAATGGAACATGTTCAATTTGGTTTAAATAATGCAAAAACAAAGTGTTGGAGAAGAAAGTAAAAGTGCAATATGTGCCGTGTAAGAAAGCTAACGTTTAAGTTCCTTGCTCAGAACCTGAGAACATATGAAAGCTGATGGTTCCTTTCAACATGAGTCTTCAATATTCCCAGGTAAGAAGTTTTAGGTTGTAGTTATAGGACTATTTCCCCCTATACCATTTGTATTTCATTAACCTTTGACTATTGGATGTTCTTATAGACCCTTTAGTATTGCCAGTGTAACAGTATAGCTTCCGTCCTTCTCCTCGCTCCTCCCTGGGCTCGAACCAGGAACACAACGACAACAGCCACCCTTGAAGCAGTGTAACCCATGCAGAGCAAGGGAAACAACCACTCCAAGGTTCAGAGCGAGTGACGTTTGAAACGCTATTAGCGCGCGCTAACTAGCTAGCCATTTCACTTCGGTTACACCAGCCTCATCTCAGGAGTTGATAGGCTTGAAGTCATAAACAGCGCAATGCTTGACGCACAACGAAGAGCTGCTGGCAAAACGTAAAGAAAGTGCTGTTTGAATGAATGTTTACGCGCCTGCTTCTGCCTACCACCGCTCAGTTAGATACTTGTATGCTTCTATGCTCAGTCAGATTATATGCAACGCAGGACACGCTAGATAATATCTAGTAATATCATCAACCATGTGTAGTTAACTAGTGATTATGATTGATTGATTGTTTTTATAAGATAAGTTTAATGCTAGCTAGCAACTTACCTTGACTTACTGCATTTGCGTAACAGGCAGTCTCCTTGTGGAGTGCAACGAGAGGCAGGTCGTTATAGCGTTGGACTAGTTAACTGTAAGGTTGCAAGATTGGAGCCCCCGAGCTGACAAGGTGAAAATCTGTCGTTCTGCCCCTGAACGAGGCAGTTAACCCACTGTTCCTAGGCCGTCATTGACAATAAGAATGTGTTCTTAACTGACTTGCCAAGTTAAATAAAGATTAAATAAAGGTGTTAAAAATAAAATGTAAAAATCGCCCAAATCGGTGCCCAAAAAGACCGATTTCCGTTTGTCATGAAAACTTGAAATCGGCCCTAATTAATCGGCCATTCCGATTAATCGGTCGACCGCTAGTGTAGGGTGAGTGCTGCGTGTAGCTCACCCAAGACAACCCAAAGGATTGGAAGTGACTTATTTACAAGAAAGAAACTGCTACGATTAACATGTCAAGCTACTGTAATTGCTAACACTCCAGGTTTGAGTATTAGAGTAGTAGCATGCCATTGGCTGTGTCAAACAATTTCAAAATACTTTTGTCTGACTCTGAATTTCTCTAATATAAGGTAATTTGAAATAGAGACATAACTTGACTGTTTTCATGTTAGTTGTTTTCTGAGAAGCAATCAGGACATGCTCATAATTGATATGTGACTGTGTTATTACCTGCTTGGTCATCTGTGTCTGTAGGCCTATGCTGTGGTTCCATGTATTACTGTATGTCGTTCCATAAGCAGTACGTGGTCTTTCTGATAACTGTGTTAAAGAGAAAGGTGACATGCTAACTACTACAATCCTGACAGACTGCTGTACTCCTGAGACTTGTATAGTTTATCTTTAGGAAATGTCCAAATCTTTGCAACAAAAGCAGGTTTCTGTCAATTGAGAAATATGCGCTGCCATGTGCTGGGGGGGGGGGGGGGGGGGGGGGGGGGGTGAAGGCTGAAATACATTGGGGTCCAAGTAACTCACTGGAGAGACCATTATTATTATTATTTTTTATTTGAACCTTTATTTAACCAGGAAGGGCTCATTGAGATTAAAATCTATTTTTCAAGAGCGCCCTGGCCAAGATAGGCAGCACCAAGTCATTAAAAAAAATTACAGACAGACAACGTGAAAAACTACAAGTAATCTAGTAAAAAACATTGAATTCACAAGAGTATAAAACAGCAAATTAAAAACATTGACAGGTCAGGGAATCAGCCTCAAAATCCTTCATCAGTGATTTAAAAACACCAATCGGGACAATTATTCTTTGGTGTCTCCCCGCCTACCCTCCGTTCCTCTCACCCTCGCCCTCCTTCTCCTTCTTCTACTCCCTCTCACCCTCACCCTCCTTCTCCTACTCCCCTCTCCCTCTCACCCTCGCCCTCCTTCTCCTACTCCCCTCTCACCCTCGCCCTCCTTCTCCTACTCCCCTCTCTCTCTCAATTTAATTCCATGGGCTTTATTGGCATGGGAAACATGTTTACGTTGTCAAAGCAAGTTAAATGGATAAACAAAAGTTTCTCTCTCTCTCACTCTCTCACTCTCTCTCTTTCTCTCTCTCTCTCTCTCTCTCTCTCTCTCTCTGTCACACACACACTACCCAAGATCTACCCGGTAAATCTCTCATTTTATTCCACTGTCTCCACACCAGCATCCCTGGGGCTTTCCTGTAGCTCCCGAAATAGCATCCCAGATCTGAGACCATCAGAGAGCCACAGTTAGCCCTCTCTCTCTCTCTCTCTCTCTCTCTCTCTCTCGCTCTCGCTCTCTCTCTCGCTCTCTCTCTGTCTCTCCCTCTCTCTATCTGTCTGTCTCTCTCTCTCTTTGTGCTGTATCGAGTAACATACCTTCTCTGCCTATTCTTCTGTGGGCTTGTAATGGACTGCACATTGTACTGTGGATGGGCAGTAAGTGTGTGGGCATTTGTGTGTGTGCGTGTGTGTGTGTGTGTGTCGGCACATGGGCATGTGTGGGTATAGAAAGGTATTCTATTATCACCACAACTGGCAGAGCATTTCAGTAGAGGAAGTGATCTGCTCAGTCACGTCCACTAATTGCTCAATTAATATGCACAACTCTATTTAATCCAACAGCATCAGCCGAACCAGTGGTGTTAAGTTATGACAGCGTCTCTAAAGGAAACAAGGATTTCACACACAGCTGTTCACGCTTGGCTAGCACGTAGCATCTTTCCCTGCTTTAAATGAGTGTTGCATCAGAATTCACTTTTCATCTGTGGAGAGAGACTATACACGCCGTCAAACAGAAGAGAGTGAAGAAGTGATCTGATTGGTCCCTAATACAGTTGAAGTCGGAAGTTTACATACACTTAGGTTGCAGTCATTAAAACTCGTTTTTCAACCACTCCACACATTTCTTGTTAACAAACTATAGATTTGGCAAGTCGGTTAGGATGTAATTTTTCCAACAATTGTTTACAGACAGATTATTTGTTAGGTGCGTGAATGAGGACCCAAAAGCGAATTAACAAAACAGAGTTTCTTTAATGACGAAACACACGTAGGCTCAGATGGACAGGCAGATTCCGACAGGACAGGACAAGGTTAGATGAACAGGCAGATTCCGACAGGACAGGACAAGGTTGCAGCAAACACGACGATAGTCTGGTTCAGGCATGAGTAACACAAACGAGAATCCGACAAAGACAGGAACAAAAACAGAGAGAGATATAGAGGACTAATCAGAGGGAAAAAGGGAACAGGTGGGAAAAGGGGTGACGAGGTAGTTAGGAGGAGACAAGGAACAGCTGGGGGAAAGAGGGGGAGAAAAGGTAACCTAATAACGACCAGCAGAGGGAGACAGGGTGAAGGGAAAGGACAGAAACAAGACACAACATGACAATACATGACAGTACCCCCCCACTCACCGAGCGCCTCCTGGTGCACTCGAGGAGGAAACCTGGCGGCAACGGAGGAAATCATCGATCAGCGCACGGTCCAGCACGTCCCGAGAGGGAACCCAACTCCTCTCCTCAGGACCGTACCCCTCCCAATCTACTAGGTACTGATGACCACGGCCCCGAGGACGCATGTCCAAAATCCTACGGACCCTGTAGATGGGTGCGCCCTCGACAAGGATGGGGGGGGGGGGAAGACGAGCGGGGGCGCGAAGAACGGGCTTGACACAGGAGACATGGAAGACCGGGTGGACGCGACGAAGATATCGCGGAAGAAGAAGTCGCACTGCGACAGGATTAATGATCCGAGAAATACGGAACGGACCAATGAACCGCGGGGTCAGCTTGCGAGAAGCGGTCTTAAGGGGAAGGTTCTGAGTGGAGAGCCAAACTCTCTGACCGCGACAATATCTAGGACTCTTAGTTCTACGCTTATTAGCAGCTCTCACAGTCTGCGCCCTATAACGGCAAAGTGCAGACCTGACCCTCTTCCAGGTGCGCTCGCAACGTTGGACAAAAGCCTGAGCGGAGGGGACGCTGGACTCGGCGAACTGAGATGAGAACAGCGGAGGCTGGTACCCGAGGCTACTCTGAAAAGGAGATAGCCCGGTCGCAGACGAAGGAAGCGAGTTGTGGGCGTATTCTGCCCAGGGGAGCTGTTCTGACCAAGACGCAGGGTTGCGAAAAGAAAGACTGCGTAAGATGCGACCAATAGTCTGATTGGCCCGTTCTGCTTGACCGTTAGACTGGGGGTGAAAGCCGGAAGAGAGACTGACGGAAGCCCCAATCAAACGGCAAAACTCCCTCCAAAACTGAGACGTGAATTGCGGACCTCTGTCCGAAACGACGTCTGACGGAAGGCCATGAATTCTGAAAACATTCTCGATGATGATTTGTGCCGTCTCTTTAGCAGAAGGAAGCTTAGCAAGGGGAATAAAATGAGCCGCCTTAGAGAACCTGTCGACAACCGTAAGAATAACAGTCTTCCCCGCTGACGAAGGCAGTCCGGTGACAAAATCTAAGGCGATGTGAGACCACGGTCGAGAGGGAATGGGAAGCGGCCTGAGACGGCCGGCAGGAGGGGAGTTACCGGACTTAGTCTGCGCGCAGACCGAACAAGCAGCCACGAAGCGACGCGTGTCATGCTCCCGGGTGGGCCACCAAAAACGCTGGCGAATGGAAGCAAGCGTACCCCGAACGCCAGGATGGCCGGCTAACTTGGCAGAGTGAGCCCACTGAAGAACGGCCAGACGAGTAGGAACGGGAACGAAAAGAAGGTTCCTAGGACAAGCGCGCGGCGACGGAGTTTGAGTGAGTGCTTGCTTTACCTGCCTCTCAATTCCCCAGACAGTCAACCCGACAACACGCCCCTCAGGGAGAATCCCCTCGGGGTCAGTGGAGGCTACTGAAGAACTGAAGAGACGAGATAAAGCATCAGGCTTGGTGTTCTTAGAGCCCGGACGATAAGAAATCACGAACTCGAAACGAGCGAAAAACAGCGCCCAGCGCGCCTGACGCGCATTAAGTCGTTTGGCAGAACGGATGTACTCAAGGTTCCTATGGTCAGTCCAAACGACAAAAGGAACGGTCGCCCCCTCCAACCACTGTCGCCATTCGCCTAGGGCTAAGCGGATGGCGAGCAGTTCGCGGTTTCCCACATCATAGTTACGTTCCGACGGCGACAGGCGATGAGAAAAATACGCGCAAGGATGGACCTTGTCGTCAGAGAGGGAGCGCTGAGAAAGAATGGCTCCCACGCCCACCTCTGACGCGTCAACCTCGACAACGAACTGTCTAGTGACGTCAGGTGTAACAAGGATAGGTGCGGATGTAAAACGATTCTTGAGGAGATCAAAAGCTCCCTGGGCGGAAACGGACCACTTAAAGCACGTCTTGACAGAAGTAAGGGCTGTGAGAGGAGCTGCCACCTGACCGAAATTACGGATGAAACGACGATAGAAGTTCGCGAGAAAGCGCTGCCGCTCGACGCGTGACTTAGGGACGGGCCAATCAATGACAGCTTGGACCTTAGCGGGATCCATCTTAATGCCTTCAGCGGAAATAACAGAACCGAGAAATGTGACGGAGGAGGCATGAAAAGAGCACTTCTCAGCCTTCACAAAAAGACAATTCTCTAAAAGGCGCTGGAGGACACGTCGAACGTGCTGAATATGAATCTGGAGTGACGGTGAAAAAATCAGGATATCGTCAAGGTAAACGAAAACAAAGATGTTCAGCATGTCTCTCAGGACATCATTGACTAATGCCTGAAAGACAGCTGGAGCGTTAGCGAGGCCGAAAGGAAGAACCCGGTATTCAAAGTGCCCTAACGGAGTGTTAAACGCCGTCTTCCACTCGTCCCCCTCCCTGATGCGCACGAGATGGTAAGCGTTACGAAGGTCCAACTTAGTGAAAAACCTGGCTCCCTGCAGGATCTCGAAGGCTGAAGACATAAGAGGAAGCGGATAACGATTCTTCACTGTTATGTCATTCAGCCCTCGATAATCTATGCAGGGGCGCAGGGACCCGTCCTTCTTCTTAACAAAAAAAAACCCCGCTCAGGCGGGAGAGGAGGAGGGGACTATGGTACCGGCGGCAAGAGCTACAGACAAATAATCTTCGAGAGCCTTACGTTCGGGAGCCGACAGAGAGTATAGTCTACCCCGGGGGGGAGTGGTTCCCGGAAGGAGATCAATACTACAATCATACGACCGGTGTGGGGGAAGAGAGGTGGCCCTGGACCGACTGAACACCGTGCGCAGATCGTGATATTCCTCCGGCACCCCTGTCAAATCACCAGGCTCCTCCTGTGAAGAAGAGACAGAGGAAACAGGAGGGATAGCAGACATTAAACATTTCACATGACAAGAGACGTTCCAGGAGAGGATAGAATTACTAGACCAATTAATGGAAGGATTATGACAAACTAGCCAGGGATGGCCCAAAACAACAGGTGTAAAAGGTGAACGAAAAATTAAAAAAGAAATGGTTTCGCTATGATTACCAGAAACAGTGAGGGTTAAAGGTAGCGTCTCACGCTGAATCCTGGGGAGAGGACTACCATCCAGGGCGAACAAGGCCGTGGACTCCCTTAACTGTCTGAGAGGAATGTCATGTTCCCGAGCCCAGGTCTCGTCCATAAAACAGCCCTCCGCCCCAGAGTCTATTAAGGCACTGCAGGAAGCTGACGAACCGGTCCAGCGTAGATGGACCGACAAGGTAGTGCAGGATCTTGAAGGAGAGACAGGAGTAGTAGCGCTCACCAGTAGCCCTCCGCTTACTGATGAGCTCTGGCTTTTACTGGACATGAAGTGACAAAATGACCAGCAGAACCGCAATAGAGACAGAGGCGGTTGGTGATTCTCCGTTCCCTCTCCTTAGTCGAGATGCGGATACCTCCCAGCTGCATAGGCTCAGCACCCGAGCCGGCAGAGGAAGATGGTAGTGATGCGGAGAGGGGGGCAACGGAGAACGCGAGCTCCTTTCCACGAGCTCGGTGACGAAGATCAACCCGTCGCTCAATGCGAATAGCGAGTTCAATCAAGGAATCCACGCTGGAAGGAACCTCCCGGGAGAGAATCTCATCCTTTACCTCTGCGCGGAGACCCTCCAGAAAACGAGCGAGCAAAGCCGGCTCGTTCCAGCCACTGGAGGCAGCAAGAGTGCGAAACTCAATAGAGTAGTCTGTTGTGGATCGATTACCTTGACATAGGGAAGACAGGGCCCTGGAAGCCTCCTCCCCAAAAACAGATCGATCAAAAACCTGTATCATCTCCTCCTTAAAGTCCTGATACTGGTTAGTACACTCAGCCCTTGCCTCCCAGATTGCCGTGCCCCACTCACGAGCCCGTCCAGTAAGGAGAGATATGACGTAGGCGACACGAGCAGTGCTCCTGGAGTAAGTGTTGGGCTGGAGAGAAAACACAATATCACACTGGGTGAGGAACGAGCGGCATTCAGTGGGCTCCCCAGAGTAACACGACGGGTTATTGATTCTGGGCTCCGGAGATTCGAAAGCCCTGGAAGTGGCCGGTGGATCGAGGCGGAGATGGTGAACCTGTTCTGTGAGGTTGGAGACTTGGGTGGCCAGGGTCTCAACGGCATGTCGAGCAGCAGACAATTCCTGCTCGTGTCTGCCTGGCATCGCTCCCTGGATCTCGACGGCTGAGTGGAGAGGATCCGAAGTCGCTGGGTCCATTCTTGGTCGGATTCTTCTGTTAGGTGCGTGAATGAGGACCCAAAAGCGAATTAACAAAACAGAGTTTCTTTAATGACGAAACACACGTAGGCTCAGATGGACAGGCAGATTCCGACAGGACAGGACAAGGTTAGATGAACAGGCAGATTCCGACAGGACAGGACAAGGTTGCAGCAAACACGACGATAGTCTGGTTCAGGCATGAGTAACACAAACGAGAATCCGACAAAGACAGGAACAAAAACAGAGAGAGATATAGAGGACTAATCAGAGGGAAAAAGGGAACAGGTGGGAAAAGGGGTGACGAGGTAGTTAGGAGGAGACAAGGAACAGCTGGGGGAAAGAGGGGGAGAAAAGGTAACCTAATAACGACCAGCAGAGGGAGACAGGGTGAAGGGAAAGGACAGAAACAAGACACAACATGACAATACATGACATTATTTCTCTTATAATTCACTGTATCACAATTCCAGTGGGTCAGACGTTTACATACACTAAGTTGACTGTGCCTTTAAACAGCTTGGAAAATTCCCGAAAATGATGTCATGGCTTTAGAAGCTTCTGATAGGCTAATTGACATAATTTGAGTCAATTGGAGGTGTACCTGTGAATGTATTTCAAGGCCTACCTTCAAACTCAGTGCCTCTTTGCTTGACATCATGGGAAAATCAAAAGAAATCAGCCAAGACCTCAGAAAAAACAATTGTACTCCTCCACAAGTCTGGTTCATCCTTGGGAGAAATTTCCAAATGCCTAAGGTGCCACGTTCGTCTGTACGCCCTGACCTCAATCCTATAGAAAATTTGTGGGCAGAACTGAAAATGTGTGTGCGAGCAAGGAGGCCTACAAAACCTGACTCAGTTACACCAGCTCTGTCAGGAGGAATGGGCCAAAATTCACTCAACTTATTGTGGGAAGCTTGTGGAAGGCTCCCAGGAATGTTTGACCCAAGTTAAACAATTTAAAGGCAATGCTACCATATACTAATTGAGTGTGTGTAATCTTCTGACCCACTGGGAATGTGATGAAAGGAATAAAAGCTGAAATACAGTGCCTTGCGAAAGTATTCGGCCCCCTTGAACTTTGCGACCTTTTGCCACATTTCAGGCTTCAAACATAAAGATATAAAACTGTATTTTTTTGTGAAGAATCAACAACAAGTGGGACACAATCATGAAGTGGAACGACATTTATTGGATATTTCAAACTTTTTTAACAAATCAAAAACTGAAAAATTGGGCGTGCAAAATTATTCAGCCCCCTTAAGTTAATACTTTGTAGCGCCACCTTTTGCTGCGATTACAGATGTAAGTCGCTTGTAAGTCGCTTTTTTCCCATTCCTCCTTGCAAAACAGCTCGAGCTCAGTGAGGTTGGATGGAGAGCATTTGTGAACAGCAGTTTTCAGTTCTTTCCACAGATTCTCGATTGGATTCAGGTCTGGACTTTGACTTGGCTATTCTAACACCTGGATATGTTTATTTTTGAACCATTCCATTGTAGATTTTGCTTTATGTTTTGGATCATTGTCTTGTTGGAAGACAAATCTCCGTCCCAGTCTCAGGTCTTTTGCAGACTCCATCAGGTTTTCTTCCAGAATGGTCCTGTATTTGGCTCCATCCATCTTCCCATCAATTTTAACCATCTTCCCTGTCCCTGCTGAAGAAAAGCAGGCCCAAACCATGATGCTGCCACCACCATGTTTGACAGTGGGTATGGTGTGTTCAGGGTGATGAGCTGTGTTGCTTTTACGCCAAACATAACGTTTTGCATTGTTTCCAAAAAGTTCCATTTTGGTTTCATCTGACCAGATCACCTTCTTCCACATGTTTGGTGTGTCTCCCAGGTGGCTTGTGGCAAACTTTAAACGACACTTTTCATGGATATCTTTAAGAAATGGCTTTCTTCTTGCCACTCTTCCATAAAGGCCAGATTTGTGCAACATACGACTGATTGTTGTCCTATGGACAGAGTCTCCCACCTCAGCTGTAGATCTCTGCAGTTCATCCAGAGTGATCATGGGCCTCTTGGCTGCATCTCTGATCAGTCTTCTTGTATCTTCCTTGTATGAGCTGAAAGTTTAGAGGGACGGCCAGGTCTTGGTAGATTTGCAGTGGTCTGATACTCCTTCCATTTCAATATTATCGCTTGCACAGTGCTCCTTGGGATGTTTAAAGCTTGGGAAATCTTTTTGTATCCAAATCCGTCTTTAAACTTCTTCACAACAGTATCTCGGACATGCCTGGTGTGTTCCTTGTTCTTCATGATGCTCTCTGCGCTTTTAACGGACCTCTGAGACTATCACAGTGCAGGTGCATTTATACGGAGACTTGATTACACACAGGTGGATTGTATTTATCATCATTACTCATTTAGGTCAACATTGGATCATTCAGAGATCCTCACTGAACTTCTGGAGAGAGTTTGCAGCACTGAAAGTAAAGGGGCTGAATAATTTTGCACGCCCAATTTTTCAGTTTTTGATTTGTTAAAAAAGTTTGAAATATCCAATAAATATCGTTCCACTTCATGATTGTGTCCCACTTGTTGTTGATTCTTCACAAAAAAATACAGTTTTTTATATCTTTATGTTTGAAGCCTGAAATGTGGCAAAAGGTTGCAAAGTTCAAGGGGGCCGAATACTTTCGCAAGGCACTCTAAATAATTCTCTCAACTATTATTGAATAAAAGTGGTGATCCTAACTGACAGGGATTTTTTACTAGGATTAAATGTAAGGAATTGTGAAAAACTGAGTTTAAAGGTATTTGACTAAGGTGCATGTAAACGTCTGACTTCAACTGTACATGGTGACAGTCATTTACATTCAGGAAGAGAAACATTGTTTCTGTCCCAAATGGAACGCTATTCCCTATTTAGTGCACTACTTTTGACCAGGGCCCATAGTGCTCTGGTTAAAACTAGTGACCTTTAGTGAATAGGATGACATTTGGGACTCACCCACTGAGAGAGACACACTAACAGTCCCATTCTGCCAAGTGTGAGCTCTGACGTTACTTGATGCTCTGTATCAAATATTCTCAGTGAGGACTTAGTGAGCTCAGTTGCCATAATTGGGGCTAGTTCGATTTTTTTACCTGACCATGATGATCTCTGGGCTCCAGTCATTATAAGTGAATTACCCCAACAACACCACACCTTCCAATCCTGGAACTGGCTTGAGCATCAATCAGTCATTTAACAAAATCAATCTCACACTAGAGTGAATTAATCTGTTCACTCCCACACTTGGCTGTAAGGGCCGGAGACAGTGCTGAGAGTGTGAATGGACAAGAGGTCAGCCTGACCCATAGAACTGGAATGAGTTTCATTCTATTTCTAGGATCTGACCTTACTCTACAGACAGCTCAGGCAGGTCTTTCAACTCCCGTGGAGTTGTCCTCCCTGCAAGCTCTAAGAAGGGCCTTTGTATATATAGTATCTATGCTCTTTCATCCACCACTTATATCATTCTCTGCCTCTTTTTTGTCACTTGTCCCTCTCACCCTCTGTCTGTATTTTTCTTAGACCCTGTGGTGCAGCGAGGGTTTATAATGTAGAGCTCCAGCTCTTTGTTGTGTCGTTGTGTCTGTTTGTCTCCCTGTCCCTCTTTGCCTCTTCTTCTATAACTTCTCTCTCTCTCTCCCTCTCCCTCTCTCCCTCTCCCTCTCTCTCTCTCTCTCTCTCTCTCTCTCTCTCTCTCTCTCTCTCTCTCTCTCTCTCTCTCTCTCTCTCTCTCTCTCTCTCTCTGTGTGTGTGTGTGAGTTTTCATTAAGTAGATCTCTAGACCAGACTGGGGAGGATATCTCCTACAGTCTGACTGCTGGCAGTAGTCACACAGCTCCACATGGCTCTGGCTCAATGGACACACTGATGATCCAACTCCCATCTGATCGTTTCCCACATTAATATAACTCCCATACTGACATTCTAATATTCTGAAAGAAATGTTGAGGTGATGTGATTTTATATGTTATCTTCAGTTCCCTGTTTTGACAATCTTTCAGGCCCTACAGTAAGTATTGAATGAATCTGCCACTAAGTGATCTGCCACTAAGTATGACCACATTACCAAGGACACAACCTCCATTCCCAGCAGCAAATTCCACCTCTTGCAGGGGGGCCAGGGGGCAGGAGGTCACAAACTCACACCCTCTGGGTCTCCTGCAGAGAAGCTAATTCACACACCAGAAAGGGGTGTCGGAGAGTGTTTGAGGGTGTTAAGTTTGGGAATAGGACAACGATTGGGTTATTGTGAAGATGAAAGTGTATGATAGAAAATGGTACACCTCGTGTAGCCTATGTGGGTGAATGTAGCTTCAGTGTGGTGTTAGTGACACGTTTGAATTGGATTTGCATTGGTTGTGTGGTACACTCCCCGAGAACCATCATCACCCTAGCTTCAGTGTGAAGTAGAAACATCCACCTCTTTCAAACCGCTTTATCTACCCGTATCACACAATATGGCGGAAGTAAGGGTAGGGTAGGAACGCTAGTACACAAGTACCAGGTCAGGCAACTTGCTGCTTACTCCAGACCAGGCACTAATCCCCGGGACTCGAAAGAGGAAGCGACAGGGCAAGACAGGCAGGCGAGCCGCCATCCTGATGAGATTATGTTGACGAGGAAATAAACTACCTTTACCCTCTGTTCTTTTGGTGAACGTACAGTCACGAGAGAACAAACTGAAGAACTTTAATATTCAATGTTTCTCTGAGTCGTGGCTGAACAAGGACATGGATAATATACAGTGCATTCGGAAAGTATTCCGACCACTTGACTTTTCCCACAATCATTTCAGCAGCACTCCACCAATCAGGCCTTTATGGTAGAGTGGCCAAGCGGAAGCCACTCCTCAGTAAAAGGCACACGACAGCCCGCTTGGAGTTTGCCAAAAGGCACCTAAAGGACTCTCAGACCATGAGAAACAAGAATCCCTGGTCTGATGAAACCCAAGATTGAACTCTTTGGCCTGAGTGCCAAGTGTCACATATGGAGGAAATATGGCACCAACCCTACGGTGAAGCATGGTGGTGGCAGCATCATGCTGTGGGGATGATCTGGGAGACCAGCCAGGATCAAGGGAAAGATGAACGGAGCAAAGTGCAGAGAAATCCTTGATGAAAACCTGCACCAGAGTGGACCTCAGACTGGGGAGAAGCTTTACCTTCCAACAGGACAACGACCCTAAGCACACAGCCAAGACAACGCAGGAGTGGCTTTGGGACCAGTCTCTTAATGTCCTTGAGTGGCCCAGCCAGAGCCCGGACTTGAACCCGATAGAACATCTCTGGAGAGGCCTGAAAATAACTGCGCAGCGATGCTCCCCATCCAACCTGACAGAGCTTGAAAGGATCTGCAGACAAGAATGGGAGAAACTCCCCAAATACAGGTGTGCCAAGCCTGTAGCGTCATACCCAAGAAGACTCAAGGCTATAATCGCTGCCAAAGTTGCTTCAACAAAGTACTGAGTAAAGGGTCCGCACCGCTCTGATTCAGAGGGGTTAAATGTGGAAGACACATTTCAGTTGAATACATTTAGTTGTACAACTGACTAGGTATCCCCCTTTCCATTTTCAGTTTTTTATTTTTAGTTTTTAGTTTTATCTATTTGCCACTACAAACCGATGCTGGCACTAAGACTGCACTCAACGAGCTGTACAGGGCAATAAGCAAACAAGAAAATGTACATACAGAGGCGGTGCTTCTATTGGCTGGTGATTTTAAAGCAGGGAAACAGAAATTAGTTTATCTTCATTTTTACCAGCATATCACCTGTACAACTAAATGCAACAAAAATGTACATCACATTTACTCCACACATAGAAACTCATACAAGGTTCTTGCCCTCCCTTTAGCCAGTCTCTATCCTCCTGATTCCAGTTTACAAGAAAAAACTCAAACAGGAAGTACCAGTGATGGCCTCAATACGGTAGTGGTCCGATGAAGCGGACGCTAAGCTACAGAACTGTTTCGCACAGACTGGAATATGTTCTGAATCCTACTATGCCGGCTCTGACACTCGTCGGATGTGGCAGGTTTAGCAAATTATCACGGACTAAAAAGGTAAACCAAGCCGCGAGCTGCCCAGTGACGCGAGCATACCAGATGAGCTAAATGCCTTCTATGTTCACTTCGAGGCAAGCAACACTGAACTAGTGTTGTCACAATACCATCATTTTGACTTCAATACCAGATTCAGTATCACAATACTCGATACCATCACGACACTCGATACCAAAACGATACCACGGCAAAAAATAAGGCATATTAGCCAATGCCACAGAATGGCACCTGATCCAGACAGATAAACTCAGCTGCTGCTCTGTTAAAGTTTGTGCATCTTTTTAGCGCCTTTTTTTTTTTTTTACATCAACATATTTCAGAGACAGCCATATATAAGTGAATTAATCAATTATACAATCATACAATCAATTAGATTTTTTTTGTGTGTACCAATCTAACTGCATAAAGGTAATAATTTATTTGAATGGTAAATCTCTTTTGATACATTTTGTAAATCAACATGTAGCCTTATCCACAAAACAGGTGAATACATTTTCAATAGGAGTGTGTTGAGTTATTGAGCTGGTTAGCAATGAGTAAGTGGAACAGGCACTTACCAAGGGGTCAGATGTGCTTATAGACAGAATTGATCTGTGAGACACATTTGATAGAAGTACCGAAAGTAACATAAATTCTAGCACCTAGTATCAAAAAAGTACAGACGTTTTGGTATACCGTGCAACACTACTCTGAACCATGCATGAGTGCACCAGCTGTTCCGGACGACTGTGTGATCTTGCTCTCCATAACCAATGTGAGTAAGTCCTTTAAACAGGTTAACATTCATAAGGCTGCGTACTCATAGCAGCTGACCAGCTGGCAAGTGTCTTCACTGCTATTTTCAACCTCTCTCTGACTCGGTCTGTAATACCTACATGTTTCAAGCAGACCACCATAGTCCCTGTGCCAAAGAACGCCAAGGTAACCTGTTTAAATGACTATCGCCCCGTAGCACTCATCTGTAGCCATGAAATGCTTTGAAAGGCTGGTCATGGCTCACATCAACAGCATCATCCTCAAAAGGTTCTACAGCTGCACCATTGAGAGCATCTTGACTGGCTGCATCACCGCTTGGTATGGCAACTGCTTGGCATCTGACCGCAAGGCACTACAGAGGGATGTGTGTGCAGCCCAGTACATCACTGGGGCCGAGCTCCATGCCATCCAGGACCTCTATACCAGGCGGTGTCAGAGTAAGGCCCTAAAAATGGTCAAAGACTCCAGCCACCCATAGACTGTTCTCTCTGCTACCACACGGCAAGCGGTACCGATGCCCGAAGTCTGGAACCAACAGGACCCCGAATAGCTTCTATCCGCAAGCCATAAGACCGCTAAATAGTTACCCTAATAGCTACCCGCACTATCTGCATTGTCCCTTTTTGAACTAACTCTTTTGACTCATTACATACACTGCTGCTACTAATTATTATGTATCCTGTTGCCTAGTCACTTTAACTCAACCTATATGTACAGTTGAAGTCGAAAGTTTACATACACCTTAGCCAAATACATTTAAACTCAGTTTTTCACAATTCCTGACATTTATTCCTAGTAACATTTCCCTGTCTTAGGTCAGTTAGGATCACCACTTTATTTTAAGAATGTGAAATGTCAGAATAATAGTAGAGAGAATTATTTCAGCTTTTATTTCTCTCATCGCATTCCCAGTGGGTCAGAAGATTACATACACTCAAATAGTATTTGGTAGCATTGCTTTAAAATTGTTTAACTTGGGTCAAACATTTCGGGTAGCCTTCCACAAGCTTCCCACAATAAGTTGGGTGAATTCTGGCCCATTCCTCCTGACAGAGCTGGTGTAACTGAGTCAGGTTTGTAGGCCTCCTTGCTCGCACACTCTTTTTCAGTTCTCCCACAAATGTTCTATGGGATTGAGGTTAGGGCTTTGTGATGGCCACTCCAATACCATGACTTTCTTGTCCTTAAGCCATTTTGCCACAACTTTGGAAGCATGCTTGGGGTCATTGTCCATTTGGAAGACCCATTTCTGGAGGAGTACAATTGTTTTTCTGATGTCTTGGCTGATTTCTTTTGATTTTCCCATGATGTCAAGCAAAGAGGCTCTGAGTTAGGTAGGCCTTGAAGGTAGGCCTTGAAATACATCCACAGGTACACCTCCAATTGACTCAAATGTCAATTAGCCTATCAGAAGCTTCTAAAGCCATGACATCATTTTCTGGAGTTTTCCAAGCTGTTTAAAGGCACAGTAAACTTGGTGTATGTAAACTTCTGACCCACTGGAATTGTGATGCAGTGATTTATAAGTGAAATAATTTGTCTGTGAACAATTGTTGGAAACATTACTTGTGTCATGCACAAAGTAGATGTCCTAACCGACTTGCCCGAAACTATAGTTTGTTAACAAGAAATTTTGTGGAGTGGTTGAAAAACAAGTTTTTATTGACTCCAACCTATGCATGTGTAAACTTCCGACTTCAACTGTACATATCTACCTCAATTATCCCTGTACATTGACTGGTACCCCTTGTATATGGCCAAGTTATCGTTACTCATTGTGCATTTATTCCTCTTGCTATTCTTTTTTTATTGAGAATCTCTCCATTGCTGGGTAAGTAAGCATTTCACTGTTAGTCTACACCTGTTGTTTATGAAGCATGTGACAAATACAATTGTATTTGATTTGAGCCATTTTCCAGTAAGTGACTCAATTCCACCTCATCAAGCCAGTGTGTGTCCTTAATGGTAATGAATGAGAATTGTCTTGGCTAATATTGATCCCATTTCCTCTACGGAAATATGAGTTCCTTGAAAGCCTAAGCAAGCGAGGGGGAGGTGAGGGGAGGCAAGGGGGGAGACAGCAAGAGCGTCAAGTTCGCCTCACACACTCAGGTTAATCAATGAGAGGCTGTCTGAAGGAGACTTGGAGATCAGGCCATAAGAGGGGCATAGAAATAGACATAGAAATAGAATTCTAGGTCCATGGGAATACAAGGTGTTTCAACATCTCTTGCTCCTGTTTGAAGTGTCCCATCCATTCATTTACGTTAGTCATTGAGTGCTTTGTCTGATATAGCAGCATACTGTTTTCTTAGAGTTGTATTTTTTTTATCATATGAGTTTGTGTCCAAGTATCTTCCTGACTATCATGAGTCCGAGTACCCATAACACCCTCTGTTTCCCTCAGACATTTCTAAACCGGAGAAATGTGTCAAAAAGGTCAGCAGACACTGTATAGTTTACTAAATGCCAGTGGATACAAGTCCAGCCGAGTTAAATGCCATAAGCCAACTTCGCCCATTTCGTTTTTTTTTTATATTTGACCAATTATCTTTATTCAACCATCCATCAGACAGACACTGGGAGTCCTGGCAGGGCAGTATTGATTGCTTGTCCAGAGTGCCCAGAGTGTTTCTATGCACTGTTGGAATGGTCCGTTATGAATGATTGAGAGGCACTCATCTTATTAGGGTGGATAGAGGCCTCTCTCTGCCACTGGGTCAGATGCATCTGAAATGGCACCCTATTCCCTATACAATCCACTACTTTTGTCAAAATAAGTGCACTACATGGAATAGGGTGTAATTTTAGCCACAGCCTTTGCATTGACCGTGCCAGGAGATGAGGAGGGGTGTTCTTCTGAATGAAAAGCATGATCTAGTAGTGAATTACGTTGTTGCTCATTTACATACTTTCCCTAAATTGCGTGGTTTACTATTTTATTTCAATAAATATTAGTGACTATTAGTAAGTTATTTCGGCTTCTTACAGTGCATGTTAATATTCCTTGTTGCAACACAATTTGAATTGAAGTGACACAGGGATTTTGTGAGAGCAACACAGAGAGGAGCTGGGCTCATTTGCCTGCACTTCTCTGACTGAGCTCTGTGGAAATAGTTGTTTGTTTCTCAACGAAGTCATCAGACAGGATCAGTCCTCCAGTCGCGCTAATAGAATCCGAGCTGTCTCATTCCACTATGGAAACCCAGTAGAAATCACAGGTATTCATTAGAGGAGTAGCAACCCGCTACAGCTGTTGAAACAGTGGGAGGGAGTTGTAGTGTAGACGGTCATCTAAGGTCAGGGTTAAAGTACCGGTTTGAGGATGGTAAGCTAGATCTGGCCATGTACCTGCAGTGTTGAACCTTTTACTGCAGTGGGCTGAACAAGGGTCACACAGAGTGTTTCTTGGTAGTCTTAAAACAAGAAGTCACCTGCACCATGTCAGATATAGAGTTGAAATGTATTACATTTTGAGTTTGCATCACAATATTACACTTCATATACATAATGGAATAAGGAAAAATATAAAAACCGTTTGACATAAACCCACACTATTTTTATGTGTTAAAAAAAGAAGAATGCTTATTAATGATGAAAAATATGAATAACATTCCACCCATGAGGCCACTAGGTCAATGGACTGCAGGAAAGGTCTACACAGAAGAAATGGAGAAGATTCCCCATGTAATGAGGATGTTTAGTTGGCACGATGTTCCATTTTAGTTAGGTCGAAATGATTGGGAACAAAGTGGCTGCCAGCTAAACTCTCTTTTTTTTGTCACCATATGCAGATGGGCCCTAAGCATTGTTCGACTCTCATTTATAAGGGATCATAATACAT
Organism: Oncorhynchus mykiss; assembly: GCF_057628025.1. Taxonomy (NCBI): domain Eukaryota; kingdom Metazoa; phylum Chordata; class Actinopteri; order Salmoniformes; family Salmonidae; genus Oncorhynchus; species Oncorhynchus mykiss. The sequence continues at coordinate 27,795,899 of NC_143039.1, forward strand.
GTCTATAAGCACACAGAGCATATAGGATTTGGCGTTAAATAGTTTTGGACTTTCACATTTTCAGCTTGTTTTGTTTAGATGTCATCCCCTTTTAAAGATGACTGGCACTAACACGGTAAAGAAAGACACTGAGGCGGCAGGGTAGCCTAGTGGTTAGAGTGTTGGACTAGTAACCAAAAGGTTGCATGTTCAAATCCCCCCAGCTGTCGTTCTGCCCCTGAACAGGCAGTTAACCCACTCTTCCTAGGCTGTCATTGAAAATATGAATTTGTTCTTACCTGACTTGCCTAGTTAAATAAAGGTAAAATATATATACAGTATATATTTTTTAAAAGCAAGCCCTTAGGCTCTGGTCAGCTTCAAATGACTGGAGTTTCTTCTGTGCTGTAGAAATGAAACAAGTATACTGAACAGGCGCAGTGGTTAAGGGCGCTGTACTGCAGCGCCAGCTGTGCCATCAGAGTCCCTGGGTTCGCGCCCAGGCTCTGTTGTAACCGGCCGCGACCGGGAGGTCCGTGGGGCGACGCACAATTGGCCTAGCGTCGTCCGGGTTAGGGAGGGATTGGTCGGTAGGGATCTCCTTGTCTCATCGCGCACCAGCGACTCCTGTGGCGGGCCGGGCGCAGTGCGCGCTAGCCAAGGTTGCCAGGTGCACGGTGTAGCCTCCGACACATTGGTGCGGCTGGCTTCCGGGTTGGATGCGCGCTGTGTTAAGAAGCAGTACGGCTGGTTGGGTTGTGTATCGGAGGACGCATGACATTCAGCCTTCGTCTCTCCCGAGCCCGTACGGGAGTTGTAGCAATGAGACAAGATAGTAGCTACTACAACAATTGGATACCACGAAATTGGGGAGAAAAAGGGGTAAAATTCTAAAAAAAAAAAGATTAAAAAAAGTATATATATATAAATGCAACACGTAGCAATTTCAACTATTTAACTGAGTGACAGTTCGCATAAGGAAATCAGTCAATTGAAATGAATTCGTTAGGCAACAGCTCTGGTTGACATTCCTGCGGTCAGCAGGCCAATTGTACACCTGCAAAACTTGAGACATCTGTGGCATTGTGTTGTGTGACAAAACTGAACATTTTAGAGTGGCCTTTTATTGTCCCCAGCAGAAGGTGCACCTGTGTAATGATCATGCTGTTCTTGATATCCCACACCTGTCAGGTGGATGGATTATCTTGGCAAAGGCTCACTATGTAAACAAATTTGTGCACAAAATCTGAGAGAAATAAGCCTTTTATGGAAAATGTCTGAGATCTTTTATTTCAGCTCATGAAACATGGGACCAACACCTTACATGTTGCATTTATATTTTTTGTACAGTATATATGTAAATGCATGGAGTGTAGCCTGTCTGTAAGTCAACATCCATCCTGTTACAGAATATGATGTTGTCCCAGGTCAATTACATGCCAAACGTGTGCATGTTGAAACAATGTGTGCGTGCACTGTTGTTTTGCCCAGTAAGATAAGCGGAACACTCAATTGTTTGATGACGGACTCTATTAACTGTTGACTGATGCCCCGACCTTCCCAACCACTCTGTCCCTCGAACACACACGCACACACGTGCACACACAGACACACACACACACACACACACATGCACACACACACACACACGCACACACACACGCACGCACACACACACACACACGCACACGCACACACACACACACAGACGAGTAATCGGAGTGCTTTGACATTCGCCCATTCATGTCAATAGGTCACTATGGAAGAATAGAAGGATGGAGCTAGAATGTCTGGATTGTGCGGAGACATATTGATGGGCCTGTCCTGTGGTTATGTAGAATCTTAATTGGACCAGTATTGTCACAGCAAAATAATCCTGCAGCAACAGGATTTGAACGGTTAGTCCATAATGTTGCTTGAACAGTGGTTAGGCTATTAGCTGGTCAGAATGTAGTAACATGAAAAGTGAAATACTCTTAATAGAACTGTGAATGTATGCATATCCAGCGGTGCAGGAACATTCTCAGCAACAAAAGAGTGATCAAATAAAGATCCTACATCTGTAATGGGGATCTAAAATGCCCCCTTCCCAGAAAGACTGTGTAGGCAGCAGCTCTGGGAGTGTGTGTCCATCTCTCTGTACAGCTCTGGGAGTGTGTGTCCATCTCTCTGTACAGCTCTGGGAGTGTGTGTCCATCTCTCTGTGCAGCTCTGAGAGTGTGTGTCCATCTCTCTGTACAGCTCTGGGAGTGTGTGTCCATCTCTCTGTACAGCTCTGGGAGTGTGTGTCCATCTCTCTGTACAGCTCTGGGAGTGTGTGTCCATCTCTCTGTGCAGCTCTGAGAGTGTGTGTCCATCTCTCTGTACAGCTCTGGGAGTGTGTGTCCATCTCTCTGTGCAGCTCTGAGAGTGTGTGTCCATCTCTCTGTACAGCTCTGAGAGTGTGTGTCCATCTCTCTGTACAGCTCTGGGAGTGTGTGTCCATCTCTCTGTACAGCTCTGGGTGTGTATCCATTTCTCCCCACACTCTCAGTGCCAGTTTAATTCATTTACAGCCTGTGCTGTGGTCGAATATCCATTACGGCTTGGAGTGTGTGTGTGTGTGAGTGCGTGTGTGTGTGTGCGTATGTGTGAGTGCGTGTGCGCTCACGCTCGCGCGCGTGTGTCATGAAAAAAAACTTTGTTAGGATCTATTTCTGCTGACACATTAAAATATCGGTCGATGGTAGTCTGCCACCCGACAATAATCTCCTAATTACCTTTGAGGGTGGTGTGTGTGTCCCCTGCACCGAAAGGTCAACAGTCAGATGGTTCTTTAAATGGCATTCACAGAGCCATTATTACCACTTCAGTGGTGCAGACTGACATTTCCCTTTCCTTAATTACCCCTAAGAGTTTTGGTCGAAATCAATATTTGTTGATCAGTATAGAGACAGCATCTGACATACTCTGACTACTCAACGCCATTGCTCACCGTCGAGAACATCCTGTTCAAGCAATTCAGTTTCTGATCAGGCAAAATGTTAGCAACTCAGTGTTGACTATGGCATCTATCTTATAAAGTGTCTGTTCCTTCTCCATCAGAATGTACAAGTGAATGCTTTGTGAAGCTCCGTCTCCTCTGGCAGTCTCAACTCTTTTCCTACCCGCTCCTCATGAATCTCTAGCAGCTCGCCGTTAGGAATCTCAAAGTGAAAACAAGCAGCGCTCTGCATTTGACACATACAAGATGTTTACTTTGCCGTGTAGCTGCAGCTTTCAAGGTTTTAGTCTTGATCTCAATTCTCAAACTCCCCGTTGTACCTGTCGGGGGCCCAAGACGGTTCCCCTACTTTATTTGACTACGGGATAATGTAAAGAATACTGCAGTGCGGTGTGATCTGTATTAGAAAAAAAGTGATTATATACACTACACTCTCATCTTTAGCCTATATTCCCTTTTTTGATTTAGAAGAAATCATCCAAGGTTTGGATGTTCGATAAGTTCACCGTTTTCAGAAAAAGGACAGTAGAGCGCAACATGCTACTTAAATGTAGCTATTTGTTACGCAGTGAAAGGAAGGTACCGAGGTACGCATATTCAGGAGCTAGGGAGGCCTAGCAATAGGATGAGAATTGCCTCTTATTCAGTATTAAAAATGAGATAGCCCACTGTGCTCTCAGCTCATTAGGATCACTGTTTAGAGAGAGCGTTATTAGAGTTTCCTATCTTCTAATGCTGGCTATTTTTAAATGTGAGAAATATGATATTTTCTTCATTCTTTTCATCGCCCAATTTCCACCTTTTTCTCTCTCTCTCACATGGTCAAATAATTATAGCTCATTGCCACCCCCTAGCTCATCAGCGAGTGTTACATAGAGGGAGGGAAAGTGAAAGACGTGTGCCAGTCTCACTCTCTCTAACGCTCCCACTTCTCCCACTTCCCAGTTCTGTCATTACGGATTGGAGAGCACGGAGGAAAGGAGACAAGGAAAGGAGACATGGAAAGGAAGGAAGTATTAAAACGAATGTCTTTTTCTGTCTTTGCTGCTGCAGGAACTTCTACTACATCACCATGCTAAGGGACCCTGTCTCCCGCTACCTGAGCGAGTGGAAGCACGTGCAGCGTGGAGCCACCTGGAAGTCCGCCCTGCACATGTGTGACGGCCGCTCTCCTACCCAGGACGAACTGCCCGCCTGCTACAGTGGCGACGACTGGACCGGGGTCACGCTGTCCAACTTCATGGACTGCCCTTCCAACCTGGCCAACAACCGGCAGGTCCGCATGCTGGCCGACCTCAGCCTGGTGGGCTGCTACAACGTCTCCACCATCGGCGCCGAACGGGAGCGCGGCCGTGTCCTACTAGCCAGTGCCAAGAACAACCTCCTCAACATGGCCTTCTACGGCCTGACCGAGTTCCAGCGCAAGACGCAGTACCTGTTTGAGCGGACGTTCGGCCTGCGCTTCATCCAGGCTTTCACGCAGATCAACAGCACGCGGGCGGCTAGTGTGGGGGTGGGGGAGGGGGCTCTGCGGCGGCGCATCGAGGGGCTCAATGCCCTGGACGTGGAGCTGTACGAGTACGCCAAGGAGCTGTTCCTCCGGAGGTACCAGTACAGCCGCCAGACACAGCACCGGGAGCAGAGGCTGAGGAGGAGGCAGGAGAGGCAGGAGGAGAGGCAGTGGCTACACCAGCACACAGCCCCCATCTCCAAAGCCAGGAGGGAGGAGGAGGAGAGGGAGATAGAGGGGGTGGAAGGGGAGGAGGTGGGAGGTGTAGCCACCACAGAGGACTACAGCAGCCAGGTGGTGAGATGGTGAGGCCGCAACACCCATGCAAGGACTAGTACTTCCTGTCAGTTTCTCTCTCTCTCTCTTTGTCTCTCTCTCTCTCTCTCTCTCTCTCTGCCTTGGGCTGCCCAATGGTGTCTTAATCTTTCAAATAGATGTATTTATTATCACTATTTATCATGATGTTGTCAACTTTAGTTTCTCCTCTCATGCAGAGTTTATTGTGTGTGTTCATTTTCTAATGCTTGTCTGTTCTTCAAAGTAGGTGAACAACTCAAATGGACATTCTACAAGATTTGATCAGAATCTCCATGGGACTGTACGTAAACAAAATAAGCGCCTCAGGATTCTTGAAAAGTAATGTGGTTCGCTTAGGGTTGCAAAGGGAGGGTATATTACTAGAAACTTTCGAAGTTTACCAGTAAACTGCCAGGATTGTGGTAGCTTTCTTTTTGTATTTTATCAGATGGCATCTACTGGCCATTTTGGGTACTTCAGATTATCACAGGTGTCAGTAATTATCTATGGCCCTCTATGTGGCCTTATCACATGTAAAATGTATAAAATAATCAAGTAAGATGATTCTAAAATAAGAAATGAAATGTAAAACCTGTAAAATATTATCCTAATATAAACCATCAATCAAAACCATTGGTGTTTAATATGAGGGTTTCAGCATTAAACACCTTTATATTCTTTTCACACATTTTTATTTATTTGACTATGTCTTTGTTGTAAATGTTTTGGCGACAATGTGGTGGCAGTTGTGAAAAAAAGTCAATAGGTGGAAGAGTTGCAGAGTTAGATGAAAATAATGACATTCTTAATTAGATGCTTTTTTAAAATTAATTAGGCTATTTTCTCTTGAACCATATGATCTATCCACTAGAAACTCATGGAATATATGGACACAGATATTTAAAAAAAATGTATACATATATGAATATAATCTTTTTTAAGTTATTTGAGTAAATGACCAAAGTTACCAAAGATTACATTTTAATTACCAAAATTACTGAAGATTCCATTAACCTAGCTTTACAACATAGGACTTGCTCATGATTTCTAAAGTAAGATATGTTAGTAAATAACACAATAAATTATTAATTAACAACCCTCCCATACTTTGGTTATTTCAGGACAGGACTTGTATTAGTTTACCTTGTAAGTTTGCTTTCCAACTATGAGTTAGTATGTACAGTATGATGGTATTCAAGACATTCACCTGTAGGAAAGTTGTGCATTAAATGTACGCTGCATACCACCGATTTCCAAGCTTTCCAAAAGCTGTCCTTTTTTCTGCTTCCGTTCACATTGTGTGTTATTCATGACAAAGAAAAGTCTTGATGACATCCACTTCTCTTTGCACGCTTTCTCTGTCAAATCCACGAACGCACACACACACACACACACACACACACACACACACACACACACACACACACACACACACACACACACACACACACACACACACACACACTGTGTGATGGAACTCTGTTTAAGATGTTAGAAATAAATACCGGGGGGCACAATAGGCTGGCTGTCTGAACCAATTAGAGCCTTCTTACATCATGGTGGTGTAGAGCAGCCGTTAGCCATTAGTTGTGGTTCCAGGCAGTTCAGGGTGAAATGAAGCGTTTAAAGTGCCATTGAGCTTGACTCCAACACAGCACAATAAAGAGTAGGCTCTCTGAATACCTTTCTCCTTCATCTGGGTACATAGTCACTCTGGGGATTTCTACACACCAGAGAGGCTGGTGTGATGTGATGAAGAGAGAACAGAACCAGTGATGTTTGGAGGAGGAGGAGGAGGAGGAGGGAGGGGAGGAAGAGGAGGGAGGGAAGGAGGAGAAAGTCAGTGGGTTCCCTACCCCAAAATAGCCTCTCTTCAGCCCAGCTGCAGTTCTCAGGCTATCTAATTGCTATCGCAGTAGGAGAGAGAAGAGAGACTTATTGAGGTCAATAATTCTACAACCATCATTACTTCTTATCAAGTCAACCCAGTAACAGTGAGAGAAGTTGTTTTTCTCCATAACTACTACCATGCACTACTCTGAATAACACTTAGAATGTGAAGCTTTTTTTTAAAAAGCAGTGTGATCCCAGTAGAAATCCATTGTTGCAAGAATTCAGACCAAAATGAACCTGTGTCATGTCCACCGCTTCTCCAATTGGCACTTGTTCTAACCAGAGGAGCTCTTTCACTTTTACAATCATTAACATGAGCGAGCACTGTGAAATGGTTTGTGAAGCATGGAGGGATATGACATATGGCATTCAGTAGAATCGTTTGGTGACATCATTTCTAAAGAACAAGCTATCCAGTCACTCTTATTTTCTGAAGATCTCTCACTGTTGTTTGAAATGGGTCGTTCCGGTGGTTCGGGGTTGACTCACCTTAAATATACATTGAAATGAAATACAGCCAGCCCTGAACCACACAGAGTCCTTATACGCAGTACACTTATGTCATATTCAACATATTATGTCAAATTGATGTTTGGGAATCCGACTTTTGACATTTTTTTTTATAGTAAAGTATCTGTGGTCTGTAGAGACGCCTGTAAAAACAAAATATTTGTCGATTTACATTCCAGTGGAGTTATATGGGAAGGGCGGGTGCTGATCGAAAGACAAGTGGTTAATCGAGAAACGTGAAAATATGTGGATAGAAAGGGAGGTGTGCAGGAAGGAAGAGACAAACACTGTAAAGGGTTTTTACCAGACAGAAACAGTTCCTTCCTGGTTCCCAGTCAGTGTGAAACACAGCACCAATCTCTGTATGCCTCCAAAATGGTACACTATTCCCTATATGTGCACTACTTTTGATCCGGCTCTGGTCTAAAGTGGCGCACTATAGGGAATAGGGTGCCATTTGGGACACAGGCCCTGAGTAGCCTGGGAGTACACTGACTACAGAATAAACCACTGAGTTGGAATCGCATGCAGTGACCGTATACGTCCATGTGTACAAAAGTACATGCACATCCACGTTACACCATGTTGAGAGTAGTGACGTATGATGTCATTGCCAAAAATCTGTACATCTGAACACAGCTGAATGACAGTAGATACCATGATAGGAGACCGCATGCTCCTGTTGGCATACACCTGCACATTCTCAAAAGGGTCAAATGCATAACACAGATTCCAATGATTTGGGGAATTCATCAAATGAGCTTCTCAACTATGTTTACTGGAAAGGTAGAGGAAGAGATTGAAAGGTTGACAAGAAACAATATCCAACAATCAATTGCAACTAGAGACAGGAGGAACTTGTTGCACGCATAGATAGCCCAACTCATTTATATTCATATTCAAGTTTCCATCCTAGCCTATAATTCCTCTTTATTGTTCTCATTGTGTTATGGTAGCAAGATACTATACTGAGGTCGTTTTTGCTGTCAGAGTTGACTCAAGTGTTTCTTTGCATTAGATACTTGCTTTCAGCTTTGAATTTGAAGTGAGGTCTGGGCTCCCACAAGGTAGGATGGACAGTGGACATTACCCCCCTTTGATGTGGGACTCAAATAGTACAGCCTCAAATAAACATTTAAGCACCACTAATCTGACACTAGTTTGTTGGCTATTTGATACTATCAAATGATGAAATGTGTTGAAATAATTCAATTGGATGAGTAATGTATTACAGTAAAGTAAAGTAAAGTAGTGGTTCTGTGATTCTCCATAATGTAAGATGTAAAACAGACGCACGCCACTTTAACAGCAGGACGTCTTTCCCCCCAGCCGCTCCTTTTCCCCCCAGCCGCTCCTTTTCCCCCCAGCCGCTCCTTTTCCCCTCAGCCGCTCCTTTTCCCCCCAGCCACTCCTTTTCCCCCCAGCCACTCCTTTTCCCCCCAGCCACTCCTTTTCCCCCCAGCCACTCCTTTTCCCCCCAGCCGCTCCTTTTCCCTTAAGCCACTCCTTTTCCCCCCAGCCACTCCTTTTCCCCCAGCCTCTCTTTTCCCCCCAGCCGCTCCTTTTCCCTTAAGCCACTCCTTTTCCCCCAGCCACTCCTTTTCCCCCCAGCCTCTCTTTTCCCCCCAGCCGCTCCTTTTCCCTTAAGCCACTCCTTTTCCCCCCAGCCACTCCTTTTCCCCCCAGCCTCTCTTTTCCCCCCAGCCGCTCCTTTCCCCCCCAGCCGCTCCTTTTCCCCCACAGCCGCTCCTTTTCCCCCCAGCCAACGTGTTCCTTATTCCTTGACTCTCATCTCATTGTTGCTTGCGTTAAGTAGGGGAGAAATAAATACCTGACAACACTGGGTATAGAAGTGAAAGCATTTGGTTTATGAATCATATTGGCATGTCTCTGGTCCTGGGCCAAATGTATCATGTTCTTGTTTCTCTCAAGTCATACCAGAACAATGCATTAAATACCCACTGAGCTCTGAGACGGATATTGGATGGTTAAATGTTGATTGTTAAATGTTTATTTATAATGAAGTGATATGGCAATATCAATTAGAGTTTACAGTATATATAAAGTCACTCTTTATAGGTATCTAATATTTTTATAGAAACCACATCAATGTTGTAAACCTCATACTGGCATATAATAAAATCTGATAAAAGGTTTTCTATTTACAGTACAGTATACACAGTATTGTAGGACAATATATTGCCATAGTAGTAATGTCCACACAGAATGAAGTAGAACACTGTATTATATTTCCTGTCTTTGGATGTCCATATCCGTGGCTACTGTCCTTTCGGCTGAAGCTGTGTTACTGGGCTTACTGAAGACAGCCTGGCTGAGTTTGAGGTGAGTCCTGAACCTGGTCCACCAGGGGCCCCAGTGGAACACACTGAGGAAGGCCTGCTTGAACTTGTCCCCGGCCAGGGTGTACAGAGCCAGGTTAAAGAAGGTGTTGAGCCCCGCTATGGGCCTGGAAATGATATAAGCGGCGTGGACCCAGTGCTCCACCATACATGACGACTCAGGCTTCATCCTGGTGTCTACTCTTAGGATCCTCAGGACGTGGTACGGCAGGAAGCATACCACGAACACTACCAGGATCAGTATGGTGAGGCGGCGTGCCCGCACCCGGCAAGGGCTGTGGGTGTGGGGCCCCCTGGCTAGTTCCCGGGCGATACCGGCGTAACACAACACAACCACCACCAGGGGCAGCAGGTAGCCCAGCACGGTCAGCAGCCAGCCGTACCACCACACTAAAGCCGGGTCGCCGCTAGCAAAGTCCAAACACCGGGTCTTGTTGTTTTTATTCTCCATGGTGATCATGGTGAGCATGGGCACAATCTCCGCCCCGGCTATAGCCCAGACTGCGGCGCACGCCAAGATACCCCACCTCTTCTGCTGCACCTGCGCCGTCCTCAGAGGATTCGTCAAGACTACATATCGAAACACAGCCAAACAGGTGAGAAACAGTATACTACCATATAGGTTAAAGTGGAACCCGAAACGCACAAAGCGACACATGAAGTTGCCCAGGGTCCAGGATTCACCGTTGGTGTAGTAGTAGACCAGGAAAGGCAGACTCAGAACATACAGAAGATCCGTCAATGCCAGGTTGACCATGATGATACAGCTGGACTTCCAGGGTCGTAGCTTGGCCAAGTAGATGGCGATGGAGGTGATGTTACCCAGCAGCCCCACAGCGAAAATTACACTGTACATGATAGGAAGGTAGTAGAGTTTCATCAGGCTGTCCACGTTGGTGCAGTTATGGTCGGATTTGTTCCTGCTGTAGATGACGCTAGACATGACCGTGCTGTGAGTGTTGTTATCGGCCTAGAAGAGGAACCCAAACAGAGACAGTGTTATATAATTATATACGTATATAGTGAGCTCCAAAAGTATTGGGACAGTGACAAATTTGTTGTTGCTTTGGCTCTGTACTCCAGCACTTTGGATTTGAAATTATACAATGACTATAAGGTTAAAGTGCAGACTGTCAGCTTTAGTTTGAGGGTATTTTCATCCATATCGGGTGAACCGTTTTGAAATGACAGAGCTTTTTATACATATAGTGGGGCAAAAAAGTATTTAGTCAGCCACCAATTGGGCAAGTTCTCCCACTTAAAAAGATGAGAGAGGCCTGTAATTTTCATCATAGGTACACTTCAACTATGACAGACAAAATGAGAAATAAAATCCAGAAAATGACATTGTAGGATTTTTAATGAATTTATTTGCAAAAAATAAGTATTTGGTCAATAACAAAAGTTTATCTCAATACTTTGTTATATACCCTTTGTTGGCAATGACAGAGGTCAAATGTTTTCTGTAAGTCTTCACAAGGTTTTCACACACTGTTGCTGGAATTTAGGCCCATTCCTCCATGCAGATCTCCTCTAGAGCAGTGATGTTTTGGGGCTGTTGCTGGGCAACACGGACTTTCAACTCCCTCCAAAGATGTTCTATGGGGTTGAGATCTGGAGACTGGCTAGGCCACTCCAGGGCCTTGAAATGCTTCTTACGAAGCTACTCCTTTGTTGCCCGGGCGGTGTGTTTGGGATCATTGTCATGCTGAAAGACCCAGCCACGTTTCATCTTCAATGAACTACAAAAATCTCTGAAACTGGAAACACTTATCTCCCTCAATAGCTTTAAGCACCAACTGTCAGAGCAGCTCACAGATTACTGCACCTGTACTTAGCCCACCTATAATTTAGCCCTATCAACTACCTCTTTCCCAACTGTATTTAATTTATTTATTTATTTTGCTCCTTTGCACCCCATTATTTTTATTTCTACTTTGCACATTCTTCCATTGCAAAACTACCATTCCAGTGTTTTACTTGCTATATTGTATTTACCTTGCCACCAAGGCCTTTTTTGCCTTTACCTCCCTTCTCACCTCATTTGCTCACATTGTATATAGACTTGTTTATACTTTATTATTGACTGTATGTTTGTTTTACTCCATGTGTAACTCTGTGTTGTTGTATCTGTCGAACTGCTTTGCTTTATCTTGGCCAGGTCGCAATTGTAAATGAGAACTTGTTCTCAACTTGCCTACCTGGTTAAATAAAGGTAAAAAAAATAAAAAAATAAAAAATGCCCTTGCTGATGGAAGGAGGTTTTCACTCAACATTTCACGATACATGGCCCCATTCATTCTTTCCTTTACACGGATCAGTCGTCCTGGTCCCTTTGCAGAAAAACATCCCCAAAGCATGATGTTTCCACCCCCATGCTTCACAGTAGGTATGGTGTTCTTTGGATGTAACTCAGCATTCTTTGTCCTCCAAAGACGACGAGTTGAGTTTTTACCAAAAAGTTATATTTTGGTTTCATCTGAACATATGACATTCTCCCAATCTTCTTTTGGATCATCCAAATGCTCTCTAGCAAACTTCAGAAGGGCCTGGACATGTACTGGCTTAAGCAGGGGGACACATCTGGCACTGCGGGATTTGAGTCCCTGGCGGCGTAGTGTGTTACTGATGGTGGGCTTTGTTACTTTGGTGCCAGCTCTCTGTAGGTCATTCACTAGGTCCCCCCGTGTGGTTCTGGGATTTTTGCTCACCGTTCTTGTGATCATTTTGACCCCACTGGGGGAGATCTTGCGTGGAGCCCCAGATCGTGGGAGATTATCAGTGGTCTTGTATGTCTTCCATTTCCTAATAATTGCTCCCACAGTTGATTTCTTCAAACCAAGCTGCTTACCTATTGCAGATTCAGTGTTCCCAGCCTGGTGCAGGTCTACAAGTTTGTTTCTGGTGTCCTTTGACAGCTCTTTGGTCTTGGCCATAGTGGGGTTTGGAGTGTGACTGTTTGAGGTTGTGGACAGGTGTCTTTTATACTGATAACAAGTTCAAACAGGTGCCATTAATACAGGCAACGAGTGGAGGACAGAGGAGACTCTTAAAGAAGAAGTTACAGGTCTGTGAGAGCCAGAAATATTGCTTGTTTGTAGGTGACCAAATACTTATTTTCCACCATAATTTGCAAATAAAAAACCCTACAATGTGATTTTCTGGATTTATTTCTCATTTTGTCTGTCATAGTTGAAGTGTACCTATGATGAAAATTACAGGCCTCTCTCATCTTTTTAATTTGGAGAACTTGCACAATTGGTGGCTGACTAAATACTTTTTTGCCCCACTGTAGTAGAGGACCAAAAGTATTGGGACCAATTAACTTCTATGTGTATTGAAGTAGTAGAAAGTGAAGTATTTGGTCCCATAATATGTTTCTAAACACTTCTACATGAATGTGAATGCTACCATGATTAAGGATAATCCTGAATGAATCTAACCTCCCCCTCCGCTTGTGCATCTGTAATTTATTCATGATTCATTCAGGACTGTCCATAATCATAATGTAGTGAAAGTGCTTGCACACATCACTACAGACCCTTCATTGCATGTTACCACACGACGGATCTGCTTCCTGTCACATATAGGTGCAAGCGTGTTGCACGTCATAACAGGACACATCATAACATTGTTATTGCATTGTATAATCAAGCTTTTCCTCTAGGTGACTTCTGCAGACCCAGACCATTCGTCTGGACAAAACTGCAGGGAGGGTATGTACTGTGTTGGTTCGTGAGCTGCTGATTTCACAAGCCTGGGCAAATGCAAAGAATTGTTCATGGTCAACCAAGTATTGTTTTAACCGTACTACGTGTCAGTGGAGGCTGCTGAGGGGAGGACGACTCATAACAATGTCTGGACCGCAGCTGATGGAATGGCACGAAACACATGGCAAACCATGTGTTTGATGTCGTTGAGACATTTCCACTCATTCCGCTCCAGGCATTACCAAGTGCCCATCCTCCTCAATTAAGGCGCCACCAACATCCTATGCTACACGCGGCTATCACCAACCGACACAGTGTCCATAACCATATCCAGTCCCTAAAGTTGGTCCTGTTAAAGGAAACATTAACAAGACCCTAGTCTAGTTACGGTTAATGTGTCCTACAGCATATCTAATGTTCTGGCAGCCTTCCAGGCTCATTGTAGCAGTAATGGTAGAACAGACTCTTATTGAGGATTTCATTTCTGGTTACAAGGGCAGACTTGCTATCCAAGCCACACACTGACCGGCCTTTTTGGGGCTGGTAACTCCATGTCTAACACATATCAGCTGGCTAAACAAACACAATATACTGCATGGATTTCAAATCGAATAACTACTGGTTTTCAGCATCTGGCGCTTGGTGATGATAGTATCATCAAGGCCGTCAAGTCATAAGCTGAGACATTATTGAAGCTTAGTCACATTTTTTTTGTCCAAACCCACACTGTGGAACACAATACAGCTTGTATAACTTACGCACAGGACTTGTTCACAGCTGCACAGCAGGAGATATTGGATCTCCGCCTGGGTAAGGCGCCGCGCCATGCGCTGAACGACCTCATTGTTTCACTTGAACTAGAGAAATGGTTCAAGTCAGACAATATTCAGAATATTTCATATGCAGAACTGTTAGCCACCATTGATGCACAATTCTAAAGGATATTTTGGCTGTATTTGTTTTTATATGACTTTCCCTTTTATATTTCCGGACCCAACATTTCCAACTCGAGCTCCATCCGCCCTTCGTGAGTGGTTGTTAAACACCAATGCATAAAAATGGGATCACTTTGCTGGCTATTGTTGTGTGAAGGGTACTGATCCGTTCTTAACAACTCGGTCTTGTTGTCATGCGACTGTAATAAATATGTCATTTTTTGCACCTGTAATACATTACCACCGGTAACTTTTGACGATACTAAACTGATGAGAGTACGATCATTGCATGCTATTCTGATGCTATCCAAGTGTCTCATACCCAGTGGCGTGTGATAAGTGAGATGAATTCTTTCTCCTGGGGGGGGGGGGGGGGGGGCTGACCTGTCCAGCTAACCACACTTTCTGCTTGAAATTGACTGAAGATTTCACAATGGGACAGCTGAATATTCTCGGCCGGGTATCCATGTACACTGACATTGCACCCTGGTGGGAGGATACCTTCTATGAGAAGAGCACCAGGTCTCTGACGGAACCCACGGCCATGGTACAGGAGCTTCTGCAGGATACCTGCTACCACCTTGCATGCTCCCAGGTCGAAGTCAACCTGGTCAAGAAGACCGCAACTATCCCGACTAGTGTCTCCATTGCCTCAGCCAAATACACAGGGTGGGACTGGGTGTACCGCGCGTTCTGTCTTGGCAAGCCAGCTTGTGGTAACTATAACTTTAATACGGTGTTGCTTTTGCAGACATTGAATCACCTCTCTTCGTAAGACCACTTCTACTTCTTTCATTATGGCACCTCTGGTTCTTTCCTGGCCCAGAGGTGCCAAACAGGAGATTATTGTAGTCGAAAATAGAGAGAGTAAACTAATGTGAACGATGATGAAGGCCAGTGATGAAGACGCGTCTAGCGACTTGCTGGCGCCGAGGCCCAGGATGATGACTCAATCACGATTTATGACATTGCTTGAATGGCAGACCATCAGTGGGCCATCACATGGGTCAAACACACCTTATCTGTGGTAATCTCGAGGAAGAGACATTCCCACAGAAATCCTAGGGTCGCTGAAGGCAGGAGAGGTGAAGACTGATTAAACTTGAAATTAATGTTATTGTGTGAATTAAATGATCATGTTTGGATTGTTTCAAGAGTTCACAAAGAGCTATGAATTATGATTTATTTTATTGTACTGTAAGTGCTATGGATTTGTTGTTACAGAGACACTGTGTTATTCTGTTGGTCGGATGGCGGAGAGTTCAAAAAGGACCGACACAGGGGTGTGCTCTTATCACACAGTGTTGAGATGTGGTGATTAGAGAATGCGTGTGAAGTTTCATACCTTTTGTTTAGATTTTTTTGGGCCTTGCAAAGTGATGTTAATTAGATGATGGGAGATACTGGGATTTGCCATTCTTGGAAGAAAAAAAGATGGGGTTAAACGTTGATCATGGAGTCATTGGTAAACTGATCTCCTGATGTACGTTTGTATGTCATAGTAGTGAATTTTCTATGCCGTTAAAGACTTAGGATATTTTGTATTATTTTTATCGTGAAGATTTCTGGTATGTACCATTTGCTAATTGTATTCCTATTGCGTACCTGGAATAAATCGGATTACTTTTAAATGGATACAATCCGTAGTCCTCACATTTCTGAGTAATATTCCTTGAATTATTATTAATACTATTACTATTCCTGCTACTACTACTGCTACTGCTACTGCTGATGATGCTACTACTAATACTACTACTACTACTGCTACTACTACTGCTACTACTACTACTACTGCTGATGATGCTACTACTAATACTACTACTACTACTACTACTGCTACTACTACTACTGCTGCTACTACTCCTACTCCTGCTACTGCTACTACTACTACTACTACTACTACTGTTACTGCTACTGCTGCTGATGCTACTACTACTGCTACTACTACTACTGCTACTACTACTACTGCTACTCCTGCTACTGCTACTACTACTGCTACTGCTACTACTACTGTTACTACTACGATTACTACTACTGCTACTGCTGATGCTACTACTACTACTGCTACCACTACTGCTACTGCTGATGCTACTACTACTACTACTACTACTGCTGCTGCTACTACTCCTGCTGCTGCTACTACTACTACTGCTACTACTACTCCTGCTACTGCTACTACTACTACTCCTGCTACTACTCCTGCTACTACTACTACTCCTGCTACTACTACTGCTACTACTACTACTGCTACTACTACTGCTGCTACTACTACTACTGCTACTACTACTGTTACTCCTACTCCTGCTACTACTACTACTGATACTGCTACTGCTACTACTACTACTACTACAGTACTATTACTATTTCTAATACAGTCACTTACCCTCAATTTTCAACACTAGCCTCTAACAATTTAAACTTCTAAACATCTTCTATTAACATAAAAAATACTCATAAAAAATTACCCTTTCTACTTCCCTCTGCTCTCATTATCACAAAACGTGTGAGACAGTCTCAGGTTTTTCTGGCAGCATAAATAAACCAAAAAATCCACACCATGACATTGCAAATTTTACACCTCAGGCCTGATTATTTTTTCTCATCTTGTTCCTTACTTTTCACTCTGCACTTCATGTATTCTTCCTTGCAGAAAATACTGTAACATGTGAAGCCACCTAGTAAGTATGATCAACGCTATACTAGAATTTTAAAAATTATCCTTAGAGTTTCTTTGTACTGAACACATTGAGTCAGAAGCCCCGTTGATAACTGGTTATAAAATGTGTCCTTTGTCCTGGTCTTGTCCACATTCTGATTGTGCCCACATTTTTAGACAGGTGTAGATGATTAAAATACGCATTGTGATCTGTCCGTGATCAGATCTTCCTGACCACCTCCGGAGGTAGTCAGGGACCCAGTGTGTTTGGATATTATCAATCAAGTATAAACCGATTTTCAATTAAATCATCACTATACCGGTCTCTAAAATAAATACATTCGTGTTATTTTGAAAGAATATCTGTCAAATAATCTCCATACTGGGAGGCACAAGGGAATCTAGTCACAATGCAGGCAAAAGACACATTTTAATACCATTTGTAGATGCCATGGCTACAATGTGGGCACAATAAGAATGTGGCAAATATCAGGACAGAAGTCACATGTTAGCATCAGGTATAAGCAAGGCTAGAGATACAGTGAGTGATATGGCAACTTACAGTTAGTCAGTCAGTCAGACAGTGCTGCTCCCTCAGTCATCGGTATCCTCTCTGAGATTTTCCTCCTCCTCCCTCTTATACATCAACCACCTCTGGTCCCTCCTTTCAGCTATGTTAACCTCCTACAGCACTGTCTGGCCCCCACCACGGGAAAACACAAGCATGTCACGCACTGTGCCTTTGTTGGGTGTTACCTCATTGACTTCTGCATCGAAACCCTTATTCACAAAGAATTCCGATCCTATTTCTGTATTTGACATGAATGTATTGAAAATATACGAGAAGTACAGTACTACTTCCTCTTCACTATGGGTACAGTACAACATTCCTGTGCAGCAGTTAAATAAAGGGAGTACATTAAGCACCGTTATTCCCCCTCAGTGCTAGGGGTTTAGTGGCTTAGTATTACTGTACTATGATGTCACATGTCCTGCATTTAGTGATGGAAAAAAGTATTTGATCCCCTGCTGACTTTGTACGTTTGCCCACTGACAAAGAAATGATCAGTCTATCATTTTAATGGTAAGTTTATTTGAACAGTGAGAGACAGAATAACAACAAAACAATCCAGAATAACGCATGTCAAAAATGTTATAAATTGATTTGCATTTTAATGAGGGAAATAAGTATTTGACCCCCTCTCAATCAGATAGATTTCTGGCTCCCAGGTGTCTTTTATGCAGGTAACGAGCTGAGATTAGGAGCACACACTTAAAGGGAGTGCTCCTAATCTCAGCTTGTTACCTGTATAAAAGACACCTGTCCACAGAAGCAATCAGATTCTAAATTCTCTACCATGGCCTAGACCAAAGAGCTCTCCAAGGATGTCAGGGACAAGATTGTAGACCTACACAAGGATGGAATGGGCTACAAGACCATCGCCAAGCAGCTTGGTGAGAAGGTGACAACAGTTGGTGTGATTATTCACAAATGGAAGAAACACAAATGAACTGTCAATCTCCCTCGGCCTTGGGGTCCATGCAAGATCTCACCTAGTGGAGTTGCAATGATCATGAGAACGGTGAGGAATCAGCCCAGAACTACGCGTGTCAATGATCTCAAGGCAGCTGGGACCATAGTCACCAAGAAAACAATTGGTAACACACTACGCAGTGAAGGCCTGAAATCCTGCAGCGCCCGCAAGGTCCCCCTGCTCAAGCTAGCACATATACATGCCCGTCTGAAGTTTGCCAATGAACATCTGAATGATGTGTTGTGGTCAGATGAGACAAAAATGTAGCTCTTTGGCATCAACTCAACTCGCTGTGTTTGGAGGAGGAGGAATGCTGCCTATGACCCCCACCGTCAAACATGGAGTTGGAAACATTATGCTTTGGGGGTGTTTTTTTGCGAAGGGGACAGGACAACTTCACCGCATCAAAGGGACGATGGACGGGGCCATGTACCGTCAAATCTTGGGTGAGAACCTCCTTCCCTCAGCCAGGGCATTGAAAATGGGTTGTGGATTGGTATTCCAGCATGACAATGACCCAAAACACACGGCCAAGGCATCAAAGGAGTGGCTCAAGAAGAAGCACATTAAGGTCCTGGAGGGGCCTAGCCAGTCTCCAGACCATAATCCCATAGAAAATCAGTGGGGGGAGCTGAAGGTTCGAGTTGCCAAACGTCAGCCTCGAAACCTTAATGACTTGGAGAAGATCTGCAAAGAGGAGTGGGACAAAATCCCTCCTGAGATGTGTGCAAACCTGGTGGCCAACTACAAGAAACGTCTGACCTCTGTGATTGCCAACAAGGGTTTTGCCACGAAGTACTAAGTCAAGTGTTGCAGAGGGGTCAAATACTTATTTCCTTCATTAAAATGCAAATCAATTTATAACTTTTTTAACATGTGTTTTTCTGGATTTTTTTGTTGTTATTCTGTCTCTCACTGTTCAAATAAACCAACAATTAAAATTAGAAACAGATAATTTCGTTGTCAGTGGGCAAATGTACAAAATCAGCAGGGGATTAAATACTTTTTTCCCTCACTGTATGCTTGATACATGTTGATGACAGACATTAGTGAACTAGAAATGGATGCCGGTGAAAACGGTCAAAAGCTGTGGCGGTTGTAAGAATTTAGTAATGTTACAGTGCAAGTTCAACTCATGAATGTAAAGGGTATCTAGAGGTAGTTCATTTAAGTCGTTTTTGGGGGTATCTGTACTTTACTATTTACATTTTTACTTCACTGCATTCCTAAAGAAAATAATATACTTTTTACTCCATACATTTTCTCTGACACCCGAAATTACTCATTACATTTTGAATGCTTAGCATGACAGGAAAATGGTCCAATTCACGCACTTATCAAGAGAACATCCCTGGTCATCCCTACTGTCTCTGATCTGGCGGACTCACAAAACACAAATGCTTTGTTTGTAAATTACGTCTGAGTGTTGGAGAGTGCCACTGGCTATCCCTAAATAAAACAGAAAGAGAATTGTGCTGTCTGGATTGCTTAATATAAGGAATTTGAAAGGATTTATACTTTTGATACAGAAGTATATTTTTAGCAATTACATTTACTTTTTGATACTTAAGTATATTTAAATCCAAATACTTTTGGACTTTTTCTCAAGTATTATTTTACTGGGTGACTTTCACTTTTACTTTAGTCATTTTCTATTAAGGTATGACAATTGGGTACTTTTTCCACCACTGTGGGTTAATGAGATTAACCTACTGTATGTCAAACCTACTGTGGAAATTTACTGGGACCTACAGCGTTGGTATGACACATACTTTAGTGTACATAGTGTATGCATAATGCAGGGCAGTTGTTTAAACCTGCCAATGGGTAGGTGTTTCCCATGTTTGTTTTTACTATAACAACTGGCTCACACCTAGATTTAAATTCCTGATATACCATATCGTCGACCTGAATCTAGTTCTAGTAAAACATGCGTGCTATGCACAGACAAATGTTTAAACTAAACCAGCCATAAAAATGGCGACAACTGTTTCTCCAAATTCAAAACAACCATAACAGGAGTTTTTGAACAAATGTTTATTTTACAAAAAAGCTAGCTAAATACACGTTGTGGGTTACTCTATAATGAGGGAAACTAATATACTGATGCGGTCTTCACTGAAGCAAAGCAGATGTTTTTGTTGTACAGAAAATCACCTGAGATCAGAAATGAAACTCACAACACAATCAACCAATAAGAGTCCACATTTGAGTTGTCATGTGACACCCCCTCTATTCCTGAAATGGAAAGACTACTCAGAGGAGATGGTGGTAGTCCGTGCAGACAGAGGGCATCATGGGGAATCATGACTGGGCAGCGAGGGTCTAGAGTTTGGGCATCTTGGCAGCATTGAGGCGCATGGATACGCAGGAGGAGCCAGCGGCGTAACGCATCTCCCTCAGCATCCCGCTCCATTCCTTCTTGTCCTCCTCGTACCTAACACAGGGAAAAGGAAGATACAGTGATGAGGAACAAACCAAGACGTAGTTGACTGTTTGTACAGTACCACTGACCAAGTAGGGCGCTCTCATTTATTTTTTCATTTAGCTTCAACTTTATTTCTTATCATACATTTAAATAACAAATTATTATGGAAATGTAAGCCATCTAAAATAATGAACCCACAACTAAACTAACAGGGCGGAACAATGCAAACTTCTGTTAGCTCACTGAGTTAATGCCTAGGCAAGAAGACCTGGGTTTGAAACCCGGTTGATAACATAACATTCAAAGAGGGTACTTACTGCCAAACATCAGTAATCTCTGCGGGGACCACCTCCTTGTTGTCATTCTGGATGAAGGTGAAGCCCCCCACGGCGTACAGGGCCCCCTCATTGCTCAGCAGGTTCACTGAGCTCCTCTCCTGGGGAAAGTCTGTGAACGCCTCCCATCTGCAAAACAAGGTGATTAGGGATAGCGTCAGGGGGACTCTTTCTAATTAAGGCCATCCTGACTCAAGATGACTAATAACGTTCAACATCCAGAACCAGCAAATGATATTGTTATGGTGAATGATATTAAAAGGTGTAACACATTCTTAAACTGATTTATCACCAAAGTAAATGCTACATACTTGTTTGTTCCAAAGTCGTAGACTTCAGATGCAGCAGTGAGGCCTTCCTCGTTGACTCCACCGGCCACCACGATCTTTCCATTGTGAACGACGGCTCCGAACATGGCTCTGGCTGTCTTCATGGCAGCCAGCTCCCTCCACTCTGACTGCTTGTGGTTGTATACAAACATCTTGTTCAGGGCTTTGCTGCGCGGGAGAATGATAGACAGGGTTGTCAGATCTCAGGAAATGTCCTTCTGGCAACAGTATAGAAAGACTGTGATGGATTTGCAGTTACGGTTTGGATTCAATAAATCAGACAACATGTATTACAATACGTGCTCACATGCAGTGGAGGCTGGTGAGAGGAGGACGGCTCATAGTAACGGCTGGAATGGAGTCAATGGAATAGTATCAAACACATCAAAGACGTGGATTCCATGTGTTTGATGCCATTCCATTTACTCCATTCCAGGCATTATTATGAGCCGTCCTCCCCTCAGCAGCCTCCACTGCTCACATGTAACCCCTAGAAAATGTATTTTCACTACGGTCACGTATGAACAACTGTTTACTTTACCATGTGTAATTCCATAATCAAAATAATGACTTCTACGCTAGCTCTAAGATCTAACATGAACAGTTCTTAGAATGATAGACTACAAACAGCTGCAGCTTACACCATATCTTTAGCACGACGCACGCATGCACGCACACACACACACACACACACACACACACACACACACACACACACTTGATGTTCAATTGTTGTGGGGACCTGAAATTGATTTTCATTCAAAATTATATTTTCCCTAACCTAACCCTAACCCCTAAACCTAACCCTAACACCTAACCCTAATTGTAAACCCAAACCCTAAACATAACCCCTAAGCTTAAAATAGCCTTTATCTTCGTGGAGACATGGGAAATGTCTCCACAAGAGAGAATTTTCCTTGTTTTACTATCCTTGTGGGGACTTTGGGGCAATTCAGGTCCCCACAAGGATATAAGAACAAGACCACACACACACACACACACACACACACACACACACACACACACACACATACTTGTCATCAGTCTTTCCTCCAATGCAGTACACCAGACCCTTATGGGAGATCACAGAATGGCCGTGGATCTTCAGGGGAAGCTTTTTGGTCTCACTCCACTTCATCTTCCTGGGGAGAGCCATTACAGAACAGGAGGGTCAAAACACACACTTTAAATGGTAAAGAGCTGAGTAGTCCTATATGTTTCTACTGTACTGTGTGAATGAGACGTTGAATGCTATTCCACTCACTGGACATCATAGCACATCACAGAGTCCAAACACTCGTTGCTTTGGAGGTCTTTTCCAGCAATAGCGAACAGCAGGTTCTCACACTCTCCCATGTTGAAAAGGGCTCTAGGGGAAGGCATGGGGGGCAGAGCTACCCAGTCAGCTGCAAGAGTGTCCAACTGAAATACACAGGGTTGAATTAATGAATGAATGATTGATTGATGGAATGACTGCATTAATTTATTACAAATAAGTATTATGAATAAAGAGACTGTTTTGTGCTATTGACATCATCATTTATTCTAACATCAAACAAAGACTTTTGTCGATGTAACTAACGTAGATTCCGAAAGGCAAATATTACCAATAGAAGATTTGAAACCATCAAAAGAAGTGACCCAAACTCTAAATGAACAATGATTGGTTACCTGATAGAAGTAGCACTGTAGGGGAGCGTCCTTGTCCTCCTCGTCCACAAACAGTCCTCCGATGAGGTAGAGCTGGTTCTTCTGTGACGCCAGGCTGACGTGGTTCCGGGGGATCTGTTCCGACATGGCCGCCAGGAAACACTCGTTCTCGTTGACGTCGTACGCCACCGCTGCCGTGTCGTTGATCATCAGGATCAGGTCGCGGACGTACATGCCGTGGCGGCGGTTATCGTTCAGGAAACCTGGGAAAACCTCCTCTGTCTCGCCACCCTCACCATCCGCCCCCTTATCCCCAGCTACCTTCTCCTTCTTCTCTGGGAGCTTCCCCTGGAACGCGTCTTTGATAATCTGGACCTTCTTCAGGAGTTCTGGGTCGGCCTTGATGATCTCGTCTGTCTCCACTTTGTCGTGGAAGTATTTCTCGGGCATGAGGCGGAAGCGGATGCACTCAAAGGCGTCACCCAGTACCTGGACACGTTTGTCTTTGTCGTTGTGGACCCATTTCATGAGGGCTTCGAACACCATCTCCTCCCTCTCCACATTGAGCGAGTCGCCACCGATGACTGCGAACAGTTCATGAGCGGCCAGCTGGAGGAACTCCTCGTCTTTAGAGAGGATATCGAAGCGGTCTGCGATGTAGTCACGGGCGGACACCGCCAACCTGGGCACGTTGAGGACCAGACCCATCCTGAAGATTGCCAGACAGTTGGTCACGGAGAGCTTCTTCTGAAGATAATTAACACACACGGTGAAGACTGAAGGTATCTGGAAACGATTGGCTACGGCAAATATGTCCTGCACATTTTCGTCAGTGAGGTCGATCTCGGCTGAGTACAGATACATGATTATCATGTCCAAGATTGCGGGATTGACATCGTCCAGGACCACCTCCTTGTTGGCCTTCACCTCCTTGCCATCCTCGGAAAATAATATCTCTCTGAAGTATGGGCTGCAGGCAGCCATGATGAGTTTATGGCAGGGGAAGCTCCGATCGCCCACTTTCAGAGTGCAGTCCACAAACTTGTTCTCGTTCAGCAGCTCCTTGAGGCCATCCTGGAGCAAGGTGCTCTGGAAGAGGCGCAGCTCCTCCTTCATGGCTTTGGGGTCCATGGTGTTGGGAAATCGGTGGCTTGCAGAGGGGAAGAAATGGTGGCCACAGGTCCTCTTGGCACCCAGTCCAGGCTAGAAAAGGCTGAGCAGAGAAAAGGTTCCCAGCTTGAAGCCCCCACTCCCTACTGCAATTTTATCCTTTACCCTCTAAATATAGCTGCCTGCCTGCCTCAGTCGGTAGGAATCTCAGCTCTGCCAAATCTGAATGCGGAGACCGACTCATACAGCTGTCACAGACTGAAAGAAGCAACTGGGGTGTTCCGGGCTATAGTCCACTACCATGATTCAGCCTCAACACTGTCATTGGTTTAGTAGAGGCTAAAGAGGGATAATGCTGTCAAAGCTACTGGTTATTAACCCAATATTGGTTGTTTAGACTAGTGTCTCCACCCTGTATCTCATTCCCATTAATTCATTTCCAAACAACCATTCAAGCTAGGGTAATACCTCTCAATTAAACTATTTAAAGTGGATTCTAGGATATTATGTCCCTATGCCACTGTGCAGCAGTGGCAGCAGCTGATAGACAGGCCTCTCCACCTCTCAACATTCCTCCTCATTTTCTCTTCATTGTTCTGGAAATAGACACTTTTTCCTGAATTATACTGTACCCTCAGAGTAGGCTTTCTTCTCTGTTTAAACTTAGGTGTCTACAGATAAAATATATAAAGCAGGTAAACTTAGCTTGATTATAAGTCAAAGTGTTTGGAGATGGGTGGCAATGTGGACACTGTAGTTGAGGACACTAAAGATAGACCATTTGGACAGGAGTGGAGTGTCTCACACATAATATAAATATAGTGTAGTGCACAGACAGCAGTGTCACCTCGCCAATATCAGAAATGGATACCTATCGATTGCGGTGGCTACAGGAAGAGGTTCCTAAATTCATAGAAAGTGAGATTTAGAGAAGACTTTCAAAGTACATTCATCTTGTTTCTACTTCAATTTAGTTGAGTTAAATTCACAGACATTTATTTACTCTCTAAGCAAAGTCATTTTCTCAGAGCATGATACATTTGTAGACAGATACACTATCCATATTACTAGGACAAGTTTTACAAATGGTTGACATCTCAAAACGCTCCTCTATCCCTCAACTAGATTGTCAGAACAAATGGTCATAGTTAAAACCAAATAAGTAGCAACATGTAGTAGTAGCAGCTGTAGTAGCAACATGTAGTAGTAGCAGCTGTAGTAGCAACATGTAGTAGTAGCAGCTGTATTAGCAACATGTAGTAGTAGCAGCTGTAGTAGCAACATGTAGTAGTAGCAGCTGTAGTAGCAACATGTAGTAGTAGCAGCTGTAGTAGCAACATGTAGTAGTAGCAGCTGTATTAGCAACATGTAGTAGTAGCAGCTGTATTAGCAACATGTAGTAGTAGCAGCTGTAGTAGCAACATGTAGTAGTAGCAGCTGTAGTAGCAACATGTAGTAGTAGCAGCTGTAGTAGCAACATGTAGTAGTAGCAGCTGTATTAGCAACATGTAGTAGTAGCAGCTGTATTAGCAACATGTAGTAGTAGCAGCTGTAGTAGCAACATGTAGTAGTAGCAGCTGTAGTAGCAACATGTAGTAGTAGCAGCTGTATTAGCAACATGTAGTAGTAGCAGCTGTATTAGCAACATGTAGTAGTAGCAGCTGTATTAGCAACATGTAGTAGTAGCAGCTGTAGTAGCAACATGTGCACATGTTATATTCTTAAAGTTATATAGGCGTTATATTTGTGTTAAGTTACAATCTGAGCTACCAATGGAACAGCTGGGGGTTCCTGATGACAGAATTGAGAACCACTGACTGATTTAGTCAACCGTTCTCAATGGACACAAGGCCATATGTGAGTCTTTCACAAGACACTACACTGGCCATAGACATATAAACGACTTAGTAGCATAACACAACAGATTACATAAACTGGAATGACGACACTCTCACTCACGGCTGCACAAAAAGAGCTAAGAGCAAAACACGCCAAAAAATACTCTAATGAGCCGGCAAACCTACGTTTGAATTATCACTAAAAGAGCAAGTAAAGCTTTTTGTGAACTGTAGAGAAAAATTGAAGAGCTCAAAGGGTTCTTTGAGTCATCATGGTTCCACAGAGAACCATCACCTTTCCCAAAGAACCCTTGACGAACCCTAGCTTCTAGTGTGCATCAGGCAAGGCAACTTTTCACCAGTAGAGGACACCATACATCTACAGTATAATCCACATGAACCAGCGTGAAAGAAAAGGCAACAATTGTCATGTAGAAAACTGTACGGTAATGTACTTGTATGATAAACATCGCAAATTCAGACAAACATAAAGCAAAATCACATTTTTATTCCTAAAAATCTTTGTAAAAAAAAAAACACATTCAAATGCACAAAACTATCCCTAGACATGAACGGTAGAGCACCATTGTCATTTCCTAGCATGGTTTGTTGACAGCACAGTGAGTTGATACAGGGTTGGTTCTTCTTGGAAATAAAATGAGTTGCTCATAGTTTCTGTAAACGTGTTAATACTGGGTCACAAGCTGGATGAATAGCATTACTGCAGGAACACGTTGTGACACCAATGTTATTTCACAGTTTTAACAATGCAGATATTACAATTCCGTTAGCAATATAAAATCAGTGATCAGCATAAAAGAGTTATGATATGATGCGGGATATATACATTACATACTGATGCTGTCAAAAAATGCTGTCAAAAAACCTATAGACCATACTGATTTGCCACTTGAAGCATGTACAGTTGAAGTCGGAAGTTTAGGTTGGAGTCATTAAAACTTGTTTTTCAACCACTCCACACATTTCTTGTTCACAAACTATAGTTTTGGCAAGTTGGTTAGGACATCTACTTTGTGCATGACACAAGTCATTTTTCCAACAATTGTTTACAGACAGATTATTTCACTTATAATTCACTGCGTCACAATTTCAGTGGGTCAGAAGTTTACATACACTAAGTTGACTGTGCCTTTAAACAGCTTGGAAATTCCAGAAAATTGTGTCATGGCTTTAGAAGCTTCTGATAGGCTAATTGACATCATTCGAGTCAATTGGAGGTGTACCTGTGGATGTATTTCAAGGCCTACCTTCAAACTAAGTGCCTCTTTGCTTGACATCATGGGAAAATCAAAAGAAATCAGCCAAGACCTCAGAAAAGAATTGTAGACCTCCACAAGTCTGGATCATCCTTGGGAGCAATTTCCAAACGCCTGAAGGTACGTTCATCTGTACAAACAATGGTACGTAAGTATAAACACCATGGGACCACGCAGCCGTCAACACACTCATCTCCTAGTGATGAACAAACTTTGATGCAAAAGGTGCAAATCAATTCCAGAACAACAGCAAAGGACCTTGTGAAGATGCTGGAGGAAACAGGTATAAAAGTATCGATATCCACAGTAAAATGAGTCCTATATCGACATAACCTGAAAGGCCGCTCAGCAAGAAAGAAGCCACTGCTCCAAAACCGCCATAAAAAAGCCAGACTACGGTTTGCAACTGCACATGGGGACAAATATCGTACTTTTTGAAGAAATGCCCTCTGGTCTGATGAAACCAAAATAGAACTGTTTGGCCATAATGACCATCGTTATGTTTGGAGGAAAAAGGGGGAGGCTTGTAAGCCGAAGAACACCATCCCAACCGTGAAGCATGGGGTGGCAGCATCATGTTGTGGGGGTGCTTTGCTGCAGGAGGGACTGGTGCACTTCACAAAATATATGGCATCATGAGGTAGGAAAATGATGTGGATATATTGAAGCAACATCTCACGACACCAGCCAGGAAGTTAAAGCTTGGTAGCAAATGGGTCTTCCAAATGGACAATGACACAAAGCATAGTTCCAAATTTGTTTGCAAAATGGTTTAAGGACAACAAAGTCAAGGTATTGGAGAGGCCATCACAAAGCCCTGACCTCAATCCCATAGAAAATTTGTGGGCAGAACTGAAAAAGCATGTGCGAGCAAGGAGTCCTACAAACCTGATTCAGTTACACCAGCTCTGTCAGGAGGAATGGGCCAAAATTCACCCAACTTATTGTGGGAAGCTTGTGGAAGGCTACCTGAAGCGTTTGACCCAGGTTAAACAATTTAAAGGCAATTCTACCAAATACGAATTGAGTGTATATAAACTTCTGATCCACTGGGAATGTGATGAAAAAAATAAAAGCTGAAATAAATAATTCTCTATACTATTATTCTGACATTTCACATTCTTAAAATAAAAAGTGGTGATCCTAACTGACCTCAGACCTTCTAGGAGTAAATGTGAAAAACTGGAATTGTGAAAAAAGTATTTGAATTTGGTCAAATGTATTTGGTAAGGTGCATGTTAACTTCCAATTTCAACTGTATGTATTAACGAATCAGTGTCTAATACTAAGTGGTATTTTCTACTATTTCTTGACTACATACCTGAGTGAGATTGACTGAATTGTGTGATAAAATGTTGTTATATGATGAGCTATCCATTCATTTTGAATGAAAATGGTAATGTTAAATTAAAGGCCCAGTGCAGTCAAAAACTAGATTTGCCTGTGTTTTATATATGTGTCCACATTATGAGGCTGAAAGATTACTGTGAAATTGTGAAAATATTGATAATGCCCCTTTAGTGTAAGAGTTGTTTGAAAGAGTGCCTGAAATTTCAGCCTGTTTTGTAAGGTACTTAATTGTCATCCAGAAATGATTTGATATTGAGATAAAAACGGCTGCATTGGACCTTTAATGAAACATTTTACAGAGATTGGCGGTAAAATTAAAGTTCAAATCAGACACTGGAATTAGTATATGAATATTTATAATAAGTGCGTAGAGTTTTAGTTCAAGGGTAGGGGGGGGGGGGGGGGGGACTAGGGAGTGTCAAACAAGCATTTATCCAATAGTACAACATACTGTCATGACTTGACCTCCTTCCATCGTGAAATACATGGTGCCATGGAACATCCCTTTAAAGACTGAATTGAGTGAGATGTCTTCTCAGCCTGTTGTGAAAACACACAAAAACATTCATACAAAATCCCATACTTGATGAATATTCAACGGAAACCAAAGATCATTGAAAGATGAGCTATACAGTACCTGCTCTGCCTTGCACGCATGTCCTCTTACACTCCTCCTCTGTGTCAAAGCGGTTCTGGTTCCCCTCACAGGCTCCGTACCAGAACTGGGCGCATGCGTTGGCCTGCTTGTCGTAGTACCAGCGCATTTTGTAGTCCCGGCAGGGGCCCTGGTCTAGGACCAGTGCACAGCGAGGGTCCAGAGGCACAAACTCTGACATGGGCAGAACACAGAGAGAAGACCGTTAGTGAAGGCCCACTAAATAAATAGATGTTATATCAGGATGTAGGGGCCATGGCACACTAGTATACTGATTCTGTTCATTGGCAGACAAAGCATCAACAAAATGTGGGTCATTTTCAGTTGGAATCATTCAGTAACTGATTTTGACAGGCTTTGTAGTAATCTGAACAGCTCATATGATTCAATCCTTTAGCTTAATGAACAGACACAGGGTAGACTTCTATGACTACAGAGACATAGCACTTCTCCCAGCTGTTGCAACATACCTTTGGGAAGTGCGGGTTGTGATGCAGGCACTAACTGGACAGAGCCTGAGGACCCTGAGGATGAAGATGACGTTCCTGATGATGATGAGGAAGAGGACCCTCCTGTATTGGAAGATGAGGAATCCCTGGAGGAGGAGGATGTGTTGCGGTTCAACGTGGGAACGTCCCCGCGACCAGTCCCCCAATCCTGGGTGTAAATACCTCCATCCTGGCCTCCCTCACGCTGCCCTATCTGGACCCGGAGGAATTCAAACACACAAGGAAAAATATGAGGACCAACAAAGTCCTTACCCTATTGTCAATTAATAGCAAAACACAAATACACAGTTTTAAAGCCTGACACAGAGTAACAAGCCCAGTGTTACTATAGTGAGATAATGTACAGTAGACTAAGAGGAGACAGTGTTACTATAGTGAGATAATGTACAGTAGCCTAAGAGGAGACAGTGTTACTATAGTGAGATAATGTACAGTAGACTAAGAGGAGACAGTGTTACTATAGTGAGATAATGTACAGTAGCCTAAGAGGAGACAGTGTTACTATAGTGAGATAATGTACAGTAGACTAAGCGGAGACAGTGTTACTATAGTGAGATAATGTACAGTAGCCTAAGAGGAGACATTGTTACTATAGTGAGATAATGTACAGTAGCCTAAGAGGAGACAGTGTTACTATAGTGAGATAATGTACAGTAGACTAAGAGGAGACAGTGTTACTATAGTGAGATAATGTACAGTAGCCTAAGAGGAGACAGTGTTACTATAGTGAGATAATGTACAGTAGACTAAGAGGAGACAGTGTTACTATAGTGAGATAATGTACAGTGGACTAAGAGGAGACAGTGTTGTCATTAGTTCAATGGAGCATGCAAGTCATGTCAACTATACATTGAGAGTAGGTTGTTTTCTGGCCAGTGCCTCTGCTAAATGTCTGTTAATGTGCTGTAAAGACCTGTACTGTGGCAGTGCCAGGGTTGATAGGCTGGGTCAGGTCTACGCTGCCACCCTGACTTTGAGTGCCGGTAGTGGTGACTGTCCGCCTCCTGTTGTTGAAGTCCTCCTGGTTGGTGGTTCCATAGCCATTGCCCCCGTTGCCATAGTTCCCATTGTTCCCGTTCCTGTGTCCATTGTTGCCGTAGCCATTGGTGACACGGTTGTATACCAGACCACCGTTCTCGTCTTCACAGAACTTGCTGACGAGCTTGGACTCCAGAGCTGAGAGAGAGAGAGAGCGCCACAGAGCAACATGAGTTGTGATGACTTGGAACAGGTGATGAATCACATTGTACTGGTATTAGCCTTGGAGACTTCGCGGCGACTTGATGCAGTTAACTTGGTACATTAGGTACATTTACAGACCACACCGTATAATAACAGTAGACCTACTGCTAACATAGGGGCAGAGGTTTTTCTTCACTATGTCAGCTGACCAGGGCCATTCAACATTCAGCTAACATTGTAACGACCTAAAGCTTCATATGACACCATCTACAGATGAAACACTATGGTGTCTTAAAGGAGGCCTGGGTAGGATCAAAATGTCATAAATATTCATGTATTTATGTTATTAGATAGAAATGTCAAATATTTGTCAACAATCCTGAAAAGGACTATTCTATGGACTACATTGAGTGATAATCCCAAAAATCATGGTCTTTTTTGTTTGGGTTTTGTGAGGAATCATTCTGATATGACTACACCAACACGATAAACCAGCCGTACCTGGCAGCGTGTTGAAGTCATCAATGAGGTACATGTGTTCACTATCAGGGTCCGACGCGATCAGGTTGAGCTCCCTCAGGAACTCGGGCTGTGTGGGGTCCGACGTATTCACGATCCCCAATGCGTACATCTCGATGTTGGCTGCATGTGCCTCCCGCACCGCAATATCCAGCTTCACCGGCTCCCGCTTATCCGTCTGTCCGTCCGTAATAACTATAGCCACTTTACTCACCCCTTTGCGCGAGCTGTAGAAGGCATCCTGGGTGGCCTTGCGGATGGCGGTGCCTGTGTGGGTGCCCTCACCTATATAATGGATTTTTCGTATGGCCTGTTTGACTTCCTGCTTGGTCATGTGGCGCACCAGGTTGAACTCTAGCTTGACCTCCAGGCTGTAGAGGACCAGGCCTATGCGGGTGGCATTGCGGCCCACCGTCACACGGTCCACCAGGGCCGCCACAAAGTCCTTGATGATCTCAAAGTTCTCCGGCCCCACGCTCTCCGAGCTGTCAATGACGAACACCAGCTCCATGGGCCGCTCCTTGCATTTGATTCCGCAACCTGGAAACAAGGCAGAGGTATACGATTCGGACGTAGAAAGGATGTTTTCCAGTGCACTCTCGACAAGGCCTGCCGTATGTTGCAATCGATGTTAAATGATACTACACAAAGCACAACAAATAATTTTTTATTCACCACAAATCTCCTTGATCATTTTAATGATGTCTTCTCTCTGTGGGTCAAAATCCAGATTGACATGGTGACTAAATGGAATGAAAAAAAGACTACGTGAAATAAAAAGACAGCTAAAGACTGAGAACTTACTGTGAGGCCCATGTCACCTTTGAACCCTGGTCTGCCCTAAAAGGAAGCAGTAAAACATTGGTCTGATCAGTTTCTCCTTTGATTGCAGTTAATTGTTTATTACAGCATGTATCCATGTTATCAAATGAATAGCCCTGATTATAAACGCGACCCATGACATGACTCACTGATTGGCCAGGAACTCCAGGGTCACCCAAATCACCTTTGACCCCCTTCAGGCCCCTCTCCCCTCCAGAGCCGCGGTCACCCTGTCATAGAGCCAGATAACACAAGGTCAGAGGTCACGAAAGTTCAAATACACTGCCGTATGCTTCAAATCACTGTGTCTGTCGTCACCTTGGCCCCTGTGAATCCTTCCCCTGGTGGCCCCCGAGGGCCCGTCACGCCCTGAGACCCTGCCTCGCCCTGAAAGGGTCCATAAAATAAAGAGAAGATTTGCCGTGCTCAACTCAACATTTTAAAGAAACAAGAACATTTTTGTTTGCTTGCTTAGTTCTAATTACTATAGAAGTACCACTTGAAAACAAGAGCGAGGCCTACCTTTGGCCCCTGAATACCCTGCCCAGGGGGCCCCGTTGGCCCTGGGGGGCCCAGTCGTCCAATGCCACCCTAGAAATGAGCAGAAGTTACAACATCAATCAACATCAATCAAAAAGTGTCAGCACAACACAACCCAACCACACTGCACTGCCTGTGTCAAACCTAGCTAGCCATGCAAAATAAGCTAAGCTAAGGGACAAACCCTTCACTTTTTACTTAACAAACCTAGACATTAAAAGTGACCCGATTTCACAGGGCATCCGTGTCACGAGCAGGTAACTTCACAACTCGAGTGTCTCTGGCTTTACTGTTCACAGTCTGACACATATAAGCAAGCTTACTGTATGAGACCAGACCTACTGATGTGACGGACAGCGGTACCTCAACCCCCAGGTCTGCCCGCTCCCTAGGGCTTCTGGGGCTACAGAAGATGAAAAGCCTGAAGAGAAACCTGGACGTAATATTATAAGCTAGACTGCCGGCTCTGGGTATTGTGTTGGTTATAGGCACCCTGGTCCCAATGGTTGTCATTAGACCCTTATGTTGGGATATATTCACACGGTCTTGGAAGTGTGTGAAAATGATATATGTTTCGTGAGAATGAAACGCTGATTATCGCAGCCTTTGAATACAAGGTCCCTGGGGATATGTGTTCACACGTACAAGGTGGATCTGAAATGTGGAGTCTGGCAGCATGAGGTAATACTAGTATCAATCACCATGACTCAGTGGGTTTATGATGGCGCTGAACAAGGCTAAATGGGTTTCGCATCAGAGCTGGGATTGATTCTTTGCCAACTGTTTAGCAGGTTAGCTTCTTCATGTCAGACTACAATACATACCGGTAGACCTTGTAGCCCCTCGCCTGGGGGGCCTGCTAAACCTGGAAAGCCCCTGAAGCCAATATCGCCCTAAATGGGAGAAAACACACAGCTATCATGATGTCCTCTGCTAATTGAGGTCTTCTGTTCACCCAGGGCTGTTGTCACTATCCAAAATAACCCAGATCCGACACCCTCACACAGAACCATATCTTTACCTTCGGTCCAGGGATGCCCAGCCCCTCCAGGCCTGGTTCACCAGGAAGCCCCGGTAGACCAGGTGTTCCCTACAAACCCCAGGTAAACACTAGAGTCAACACTGGTACAACTCATGCAATAGCAACACATTAATAAGCAGCAGTGTTGCTCACCGTAGGGCCAGGATAACCATCGCCTTTGGGCCCAAATGGACCAGACGGACCAGGACCTCCACGATCACCCTAAAAGTTGATGTGATTAAATAAAAGTACAGCAAGATTCAAGTAAAGAAATATCAGTAAATCAATGAATTAAGCTGATTATTCCGATAAAAAAGTATCCCTATTATTCTAATAGTGTGGCAGAGTGTGACCTTAGGACCAGGCAGCCCGTAGCCCGTCTCTCCTATTGGTCCAGATGGACCAGGTGGGCCAAGATTGCCCTGAGACAGACAGTTACAATATGGTTATGATATGGCATTAACCTCATCTACATGGTGAATTGCAGGCATTTTGGGACAGAGGGCTGTTACCTTAGGTCCTATGATTCCCCGCCCTGGAAGTCCTGGCATACCCAGTCGACCTGGTGTCCCAGGCTCCCCCTAGAAGAGGTCAGAAGTCAAAGCTCGCAGTGTGACCACATTACACTACAGTACAGAGTGTAGACTGATGATAATTGAGGATGATGTCCTCACCTTTGCTCCAGAGGGCCCGGCGATTCCAGGAGGCCCACCCAAGCCCCGAATGCCCCTCTGGCCCTGGTCTCCCTATGTGGAGAGACATTATTCGTCAAAAAAACAGCACAGAAAAGCAACCTTGGAATACCACAGCTGTCCAGATTAATGAAGATGAAAATCTTGAAGCAGCGATGTGAGGAGAAAAACCTGGGAATCTTCTTACCTTCTCACCCTGGGTGCCAATCCCCGCAGCTCCCTCTGGCCCCCTCAGACCACCAACACCTGGTTCACCCTATATAGACACACACAAACAGACACACAAGCAAAGCATATGAATCCAATGGTCACATTCAAAGAGGTACAGTATCAACCTTTGGCGCGGAGAGATGGCAGAAGGTGAAATACCTTCTGTCCCGGGGCCCCATCCTCTCCTGGGAGGCCAGGAAAACCAGCCAATCCTGACGCTCCTGGCTCACCCTGAAGAGAGATCGTTGGTTGTCTGTCTCACATCGCATCGACTACATATCCAAATGTGACACCACACCGAGGACAAACTACACATTGCATTTCCATTGGAGGACTCACCTTATCCCCAGGTTCACCAGCCCCCCTCTCTCCTGTTGAACCAAGCTCCCCTGGTAAGCCCTGGTCACCCTGTGGATGAGAGGAGCACCCATACACAGCCACTAGTATTAGCGATAGCCTAAACATGCCATAACCACAATTGATACAAATGTAAAAGTCAAGGAAGAAGCATTCAAACACAGACCTTGGGCCCTGGATATCCATCTCCTTGTGGGCCCCTGCCCCCTGGTGGCCCCCGTGGCCCCTCTATACCCTGGTAGGACAGGAAGCACAGGGCAGTCACATTAGGACAGTAATCCATAAACTATATTTTATTCTTTTTTTAAATTTCACCTTTATTTAACCAGGCAGGCCAGCTGAGAACAAGTTCTCATTTACAACTGCCACCTGGCCAAGATAAAGCAACGCAGTGTGACACAAACAACAACACAGAGTTACACATGGAATAAACAAACGTACAGTCAATAACACAATAGAAAACAAGTCTATATACAGTGTGTGCAAATGGCGTGAGATGGTAAGGCAATAAATAGGCCATAGTAGCGAAGTAATTACAATTTAGCAAATGAACATTGGCGTGATAGATGTGCAGATGATGATGCGCAAGTAGAAATACTGGTGAACAAAAGAGTCAAAAAGTATATAAAAACAATATGGGGATGAGGTAGGTAGATTGGATGGGCTATTTACAGATGGGCTATGTACAGCTGTAGCGATCAGTTAGCTGCTCAGATAGCTGATGTTTAAAGTTAGTGAGGGAGATATAAGCCTCCAACTTCAGCGATTTTTGCAATTCGTTCCAGTCATTGGCAGCAGAGAACTGGAAGGAAAGGCGGCCAAAGGAGGTGTTGGCTTTGGGGATGACCAGTGAGATATACCTGCTGGAGCGTATGCTACGGGTGGGTGTTGTTATCGTCACCAGTGAGCTGAGATAAGGCGGAGCTTTAACTAGCAAAGATTTATAGATGACCTGGAGCCAGTAGGTCTGGCAACAAATATGTAGCAATGGCCAGCTGACGAGCGCATGCAGGTCGCAGTGGTGGGCGGAATATGGGGCTTTGGTGACAAAACGGGCGGCACTGTGATATACTGC
Source organism: Oncorhynchus mykiss (assembly GCF_057628025.1). Lineage (NCBI taxonomy): Eukaryota > Metazoa > Chordata > Actinopteri > Salmoniformes > Salmonidae > Oncorhynchus > Oncorhynchus mykiss. The sequence goes on from NC_143039.1 coordinate 27,832,166, forward strand.
ATCCAGTTTGCTGAGTAGAGTGTTGGAGGCAATTTTGTAAATGACATCGCCGAAGTCGAGGATCGGTAGGATAGTGGGTTTTATGAGGGCGGAGTGACTGAAAGAGGCTTTGTCATGAAATAGGAAGCCGATTCTAGATTTAATTTTGGATTGTAGATGTTTAATATGAGTCTGGAAGGAGAGTTTGGCCCTGTCCGGGGGTGTCCTCGGATGGGGCCACAGTGTCTCCTGTTCCCCTCCTGTCTCAGCCTCCAGTATTTATGCTGCAGTAGTTTATGTGTCGTGGGGGCTAGGGTCAGTTTGTTATATCTGGAGTACTTCTCCTGTCCTATTCGGTGTCCTGTGTGAATCTAAGTGTGCGTTCTCTAATTTTCTCCTTCTCTCTTTCTTTCTCTCTCTCGGAGGACCTGAGCCCTAGGACCATGCCCCAGGACTACCTGACATGATGACTCCTTGCTGTCCCCAGTCCACCTGGCCGTGCTGCTGCTCCAGTTTCAACTGACCTGAGCCCTAGGACCATGCCCCAGGACTACCTGACATGATGACTCCTTGCTGTCCCCAGTCCACCTGACTGTGCTGCTGCTCCAGTTTCAACTGTTCTGCCTTATTATTATTCGACCATGCTGGTCATTTATGAACATTTGAACATCTTGGCCATGTTATGTTATAATCTCCACCCGGCACAGCCAGAAGAGGACTGGCCACCCCACATAGCCTGGTTCCTCTCTAGGTTTCTTCCTAGGTTTTGGCCTTTCTAGGGAGTTTTTCCTAGCCACCGTGCTTCTACACCTGCATTGCTTGCTGTTTGGGGTTTTAGGCTGGGTTTCTGTACAGCACTTTGAGATATCAGCTGATGTACGAAGGGCTATATAAATACATTTGATTTGATTTGATTTGATCTATCCAGACACCTTGGTATTTGTATATGTCCACATATTCTATGTCAGAACCGTCCAGAGAAGTGATGCTAGTCGGGCGGGCGGGCGGGTGCGGGCAGTGATCGGTTGAAAAGCATGCATTTTGTTTTACTAGCGTTTAAGAGCAGTTGGAGGCCACGGAAGGAGTGTTGTATGGCATTGATGCTCGCTTGAAGGTTTGTTAACACAGTGTCCAAAGAAGGGCCAGGTGTATACAGAATGGTGTTGTCTGCGTAGAGGTGGATCAGGGAATCACCCGCAGCAAGAGCAACATCGTTGATATATACAGAGAAAAGAGTCGGCCCGAGAATTGAACCCTGTGGTACCCCATAGAGACTGCCAGAGGTCCGGACAACAGGTCCTCCGATTTGACACACTGAACTCTATCTGAGAAGTAGTTGATGAACCAGGCGAGGCGGTCATTTGAGAAACCAAGGCTGTTGAGTCTGCCGATAAGAATACGGTGATTGATGTATGGGTGATACTTGGTGAAACCTGTAATAATGAATAGGTGGGCCTACGTACCTTCTCCCCCTGAATGCCCAGGCCTGGCAGGCCGACAGGCCCTGGAAAACCTGGAGGGCCAAAGCCACCCTGAGGGTCACAAAGAGAGTCGTTGTTGGCATCATAGCTATAATTACACCAACACCAGCTCGCGGTGGAAAAGTGAATGAAAAGTGAATGAAATAAATATACAAAAAGTACATATACATTTATATACATTGGTCTGGATAATCACCCTTTCATTATCTGTTATAAAATTAAGGGAAAGTTGTCAAAATAACACAATTACTTACTGTGTTAAAAATCGTCCTGCTAGTCCCCTTGCTATTAAATATTGAGAATGTTCACACAATTGACTATTTTGATAGGCAATAAAGTTAACAAACTCCAGATCCAACGACCCAGTAATACATGCATGCCTCAGCTAAAAAATGCCAGCATAATTCACTTTATAGTGTCAACAGAGCGGTTATAAAGTTACATGGCGAAAACACAGAATGTTAGCCAACTGCAACATTCATCCAAACCGTTAGCAGCATTCTTGCTGAAGGATTGGCCTCATATGATGAAAGCACTGCCAATATCCCAAGAATAAATTTCACCACAAGACTAACCTTGCCAAGACTAATCGGGCCAAGAACAAACACCATTTTAAGGTCAATTAACGTTCAAATCTGTGAAAATGATCATCAGCTACCGGAATTCTATCAGTGTTTGTTTCATTCATAATGGTATATTTAAGCAATAAGGTCCGAGGGGGTGTGGTATATGGCCAATATACCACGGCTAAGGGCTGTTCTTAGCTCGACACAACACGGAGTGCCTGGACACTGCCCTTAGCCGTCGTATATTGGCCATATACCACAAACTCCCAAGGTGCCTTATTGCTATTAGAAACTGTTTACCAACGTAATTAGACCAGTAAAAATAACTTTTGTCATACCCGTGGTACTACGGCTGTCAGCCAATCAGCATTCAGGGCTTGAACCACTCAGTTTATAAATGTAATCAATTCATGTCCCATAATCAGTGTGGGACCGTGATTCTATTTCTGACAGTACACAACGTTATTCAGGTAGAATGAGGCTGCATCAAAATAGCGTTAAGTAGATTTCTCTCCTTGTCTCCTCCCCTTTATCTGAAAACACAGACTAGGTGAAAGCAAAAGACAAGAATCCTTCTGAACCAGGACTTTCCGTCCACATGTGCAGATCTTTAACACCAGTTTCAATGAAGGCAAAGAGACGAGGAGAGGAGGCCACTTTAGACAATTGAGATGCACCCTTTACATTAGCCTTGACCCCTGTATGATTCATCAACACACAGATTCCATTGGAGCCTCATATATAACCTCAGTCTGAATGAGACCTAGATGCCAGTGCTTCTGGCCACTCCCTACCCAAGGCTCTTTATGCGTTCCTGGGGAACACTGTGTGTTTGTGTGAAGGCCATTCACCCAGATTTAGTTTATTTACAGTCTATACTGTACCTTGTCTCCTTTCAGTCCAGCGCCGGGCTGTCCTCTGGGTCCCCTCGGCCCCTCCAGGCCCCGGTCCCCCTGCGGAGAGACAAACACAGCTCTTTATAATTCTCTTCAACTCTTCAGTCTCTCTCTCTCTCTCTCTCTGGCTGGTGTGGCTGGTGTGAGAGAAACTCACACCAGCCATACAGTGAAGGCAGAATCCCAATTTGAGATCTGTGCCAATAACTTCATCTACTGATGTCAATGAGAGATTTAGATTTCAAATTTAGATTTAAAATTAGGATTCTGCCCTAAGACAGCTAACAGCAACACAGATAGTTACTCATTGACGGGAAAACAGTCATGATCCCGCGAACGAAAAACCACAAGGCGGATAGGAACAATGGAACATTCTGAAAACGTTAAACTGAGTTTTTCCTTCCGCCTTGGCAAAAGGTTCCAGCATTCTGTTGTAATTTGTGTTAACGTCTATCTATGTGCCACGCCAAGGCTGGTTCGCAAGGTGACAACGGACGTCCGTTTACTGTGTCTGTTCCTGCGTGAGAGACAGGAAGTCTAAACAGGAACGTGAAAGGGGTTCTGGAAACTTCTTCAGATATCTTCCCAGCCTCGCATGCATCCACTCTGGACCTCCAAGGAACGTTCCAGGGAGATCACATGGTCGAAGCGGGTTGTTGAGATGCCGGAGGACATGTTTAGTGTTACTCTCATTTTTTTCAACAAAGGGGTTTGGCACCGAGCGAGAGTCGATCAGCACTGGTGGAGATGGAAACCACAGCGACCAGCTGAATGTCGTCGAAGGTTCTTTGTACTTAATTACTGCAAGAGTCACGCGCCGACTAAAAGAAAAAAAACTATGAAGTAAATTACACAATAATCAAAGTTGAAGCCAAGAGAGAGAGAGAGAGTGAGAGCTGTGTATGCGTGCAAAACATATCCATTACCTCAGAGGTTACCTCAGGTCTAGGGAGAATACACTCTGCAGCTACATCATTAGCATTAGCAATACCCGAGGACAAACCAGCAACAGAATATACCTGCAACGGAGCTTAGATAAAATGTACACATTAATCCCCCATAATCTTCCATTTCTTCACCCCAGCAGGTGCTGATGACAAGGGTAGCAGTTAAAAAAAGAAAAAACTCTTCAGCTCTCGTGAATCTGGAACTTGCCAGAACTTGTGACTAGCAACAGAGCACTGCTGCTCATAACCAGAGCTGTGTGTCTGGGCTCAGTCTCAATGCAGGAAAGTAAAAGCCTTGAGGCCATCTCTAATAGTAGAAGCTTCTAGATGACTGGTGGAAACTCACACCGTCACTCTCTCCAGAGTAAACTACCAGATAAATATCTCTGATGATAGGAGTTTCAATGAAATAATGCAATAAACGATGTGTCTCCTCAGTCAGTTGACTGGACTATTATGAGTCGAAGTTGCAACTTTGCCAAACAGAGATTACATTTGGCGTGATGTTACTTAAGTGCGTTCCCAAAACTTAATCAAGCGTTGTTTTCCAAGACCGTTCAGGAATGATCAAAACAATTGTTGATCTGTGTTCCCTCACCTGCCTCTGGAAGCGTAATGTTATCCTCGTCGCTAAGTAGGCAATATAAACCTACAGTGGGGAGAACAAGTATTTGATACACTGCCGGTTTTGCAGGTTTTCCTACTTACAAAGCATGTAGAGGTCTTTAATTTTTATCATAGGTACACTTCAACTGTGAGAGACGGAATCTAAAACAAAAATCCAGAAATCACATTGTATGATTTTTAAGTAATTCATTTGCATTTTATTGCATGACATGAGTATTTTATCACCTACCAACCAGTAAGAATTCCGGCTCTCACAGTTTTTCTTTAAGAAGCCCTCCTGTTCTCCACTCATTACCTGTATTAACTGCACCTGTTTGAACTCGTTACCTGTATAAAATACACCTGTCCACACACTCAATCAAACAGACTCCAACCTCTCCACAATGGCCAAGACCAGAGAGCTGTGTAAGGACATCAGGGATAAAATTGTAGACCTGCACAAGGCTGGGATGGGCTACAGGACAATAGGCAAGCAGCTTGGTGAGAAGGCAACAACTGTTGGCGCAATTATTAGAAAATGGAAGAAGTTCAAGATGACAGGCAATCACCCTCGGTCTGGGGCTCCATGCAAGATCTCACCTCGTGGGGCATCAATGATCATGAGGAAGGTGAGGGATCAGCCCAGAACTACACGACAGGACCTGGTCAATGACCTGAAGAGAGCTGGGACCACATTCTCAAAGAAAACAATTAGTAACACACTACGCCGTCATGGATTAAAATACTGCAGCGCACACAAGGTCCCCCTGCTCAAGCCAGCGCATGTCCAGGCCCGTCTGAAGTTTGCCAATGACCATCTGGATGATCCAGAGGAGGAATGGGAGAAGGTCATGAGACAAAAATAGAGCTTTTTGGTCTAAACTCCACTCGCCGTGTTTGGAGGAATAAGAAGGATGAGTACAACCCCAAATACACCATCCCAACCTTGAAGCATGGAGGTGGAAACATCATTCTTTGGGGATGCTTTTCTGCGAAGGGGACAGGACTACTTTGAGGGGAGGATGGATGGTGTATTGAGGGGAGGATGGATGGGGCCATGTATCGCAAGATCTTGGCCAACAACCTCCTTCCCTCAGTAAGAGCATTGAAGATGGGTCGTGGCTGGGTCTTCCAGCATGACAACGACCCGAAACACACAGCCAGGGCAACTAAGGAGTGGCTCCGTAAGAAGCATCTCAAGGTCCTGGAGTGGCCTAGCCAGTCTCCAGACCTGAAACTAATAGAACATCTTTGGAGAGAGCTGAAAGTCTGTATTGCCCAGCGACAGCCCCGAAACCTGAATGATCTGGAGAAGGTCTGTATGGAGGAGTGGGCCAAAATCCCTGCTGCAGTGTGTGCAAACCTGGTCAAGAAATACAGGAAACGTATGATCTCTGTAATTGCAAACAAAGGTTTCTGTACCAAATATTAAGTTCTGCTTTTCTGATGTATCAAATACTTATGTCATGCAATAAAATGCAAATGAATTACTTAAAAATCATAATGTGATTTTCTGGATTTTTGTTTTAGATTCCATCTCTCAGTTGAAGTGTACCTATGATAAAAAATGACAGACCTCTACATGCTTTGTAAGGAAAACCTGCAAAATCGGCAGTGTATCAAATACTTGTTCTCCCCACTGTATGTAATACTGTCAATACCGTAACACAGATCTCTTTCTAAAGGAATGGCATGTTTGCATTGATGCTTTTACGACCATTCTCTTACAAGTCGCAACAAGGGCGTAGGCTACAGTAGAACATAATATCTTTATGAAGGGAAGACACTCACTGCAATGCAAATAGCATATCCGTATCCTGGTAACACTTGAGTTCAGAGGATATGTAAGAGCAGGGAGAAAGAGAGAGGTCTGGTTTGGGCAGATGTAGCCCATGTGTGCCTGAGCAACCCAGTGAAAAGCAGATGGACTCATTCCTTCCTTCTGGTCTCGGTTGAGTGACTCACTCCTTTCATGTTCTACAGGGGTTCTGGATAGCTTCTGGGGGTTTCCCAGCCCAGGGCCTGTATGGGTTCACCTGACGTCCTTTTGAACTATGAACTTCGCCTACCTGCATGCTGGAAGTTACTCCGTAGTAGAACAAGAAATCACTGATTGATAGATCCATTGCATGTGACACTGTGATACCAAATAGAGGTGTAATTCAGATGGACTTTTATGGCACTGCGTCTTCTCCTATAACCATCATCCGTGTGATGTTCCTGGTTTTACAGCGACAGATCTGGAGCCCAGACCGGGACACATCTCTGCAGATGCTCAGTCATACCTTTGGCCCGGCAAAGCCTTCTCCTATAGGACCCTTCTCTCCTTGGACGCCCTGTGGCCCTTGAGGCCCCTGTGAAACGCAAACAAATCAACCAATGATGAACAGACTTGAATAACCATAGACTCCATACAGCTACATGAACACCCATTTCACTGAGTCATTTATGAGTACATTGTGGTAGCGGTAACTCACCGGTAGTCCAGGTTCCCCTAAGCCAGGTGGTCCCGGAGGCCCCAGTCGTCCCTGGAACCCCACATCACCCTGCAGAGAGAGTTGAACACCCGCGAGGTGAGATACAACAGGTGGTTGGGGGGAAATGTAATTCTCATTTTTCAAAACAATGGGGTGATGGAGTGATACCTTGTGTCCAGGAAGCCCGATCCCAGTTTCTCCTTGTATTCCAGGTGGCCCAGAAAGTCCCCGCTCACCCTACAAAACACACACGTAACCATGCAGAGACACACACACACACACACACACACACACAACTCAGTATACAGGAAATTCATATTTAAATGTGTCTGGCACAACAACAATTCATAAATCTGTCTCTCTCCTTCCTTCTCCTCCACTATAGGCCAACAAGAGCAGAACTCTTTGAACGAGGTGACATCATTTCCATTGAATTCCTCTTAGCTTTAACCTCACACCACCATCACTAACCCAGCCATTACCTCACCACATAAACCAATACACCACCACACACTGACCTCAAACGTTAACATTTTCCCCTTCACACATCTTCCATCAATCAAATTCTACCAGGGGTTCAGGCTAGCACTAGGTGTTCTGAAACTCCTCGAGAATTCAAATCACTATGGTTAAAAGCCATTGTTCAAACACAGTGCCCTCCGTAATTATTGGGACAGTGAATCATGTTTTCCTCTTATGGCGCGGCGCTATTGTCCAAAAGTTTGGATTTTAAATCAAACAATGACTATGAGGTAAAAGTGCAGACTGTCAGCTTTAATTTGAGGGTATTTTCATCCATATCGGGGGAACTGTTTATAAATTACAGCACTTTTTGTATATAGTCTCTTCCCCCCATGAGAAAGTTAGACACACAAATATCATACCCCCCCAAAAACGCTAACCTTCCCTGTAATTGTTCTGGTGAGAGGTTAGCATGTCTTGGGGGTATGATACTTGTGCGTCTTTCTCACTCATCAATTATTGATGATTCACTCAGGATTATCCATAATCATGGTAGCATCCACATTAATGTAGAGGTGTTTAGAAACATATTCTATTCTTAATTACAATAAAAGTGACTCCAAGATGACAAAATACATTATTTAACATGTCTTTCTATTGGGCAAAAAAATGATCTGAAACACAACCAAAACAAAGAGCAAATGCATCCAACAAATTTGTAGAACTACCAGCTTGATTGTATTGTTGTCATTGTATGCTATTAATATGGGACCAAATACTTAACATTTTACTACTTAAATACACATAAGTGAAATTGTCCCAATACTTTTGCTCACCTAAAATAGGGGGACTAAGTACAAAAAGTGCTGTAATTTCTAAACGGTTCACCCGATATGGGTGCAGATACCCTAAATTTAAAGCTGACAGTCTGCACTCTAACCTCCTAGTCATTGTTTGATTTCAAATCCAAACTTTTGGAGTATAGATTCAAAAGAAGAAAACATGCTTCACTGTTCCAATAATGCCGTATGGCATTATAATAGAAGTAAATCAACATGCTGTTATACGATAACAAGAACAGTGTGAGAAGACGGCTGTCACGTCCTGACCTTAGTTCCTTTTTTATGTCTCTATTTTAGTTTGGTCAGGGCGTGAGTTTGGGTGGGCATTCTGTTTTGTTCTGTGTGTAAGATTTCTATGTGTATGGCCTGGTATGGTTCCCAATCAGAGGCAGCTGTCAATCGTTGTCTCTGATTGAGAAGCATACTGAGGCAGCCTGTTTTCCCACTATGGGTTGTGGGTAGTTGTTTTCTGTTTTGTGTGTCTTCACCTCACAGAACTGTTTCGTTTCGTTCACTCTCTCTCTTTGTTGTTTTTTGGTTATTGCAGTGTTCAGTTTATTTATTAAAATGAACATGGACACATACCACGCTGAGTTTTGGTCTGATCCTTGACCTTCGATCATTACAATGACAGAGATATCTCAGTGCGTAGGCTAGTCTACATACTGTTCTCCTTGTCAGACATTAGTTCTACGATAACAAGAACAGTGCGAGGAGACGGCAGAGATATCTCAGTGCGTAGGCTAGTCTACATACTGTTCTCTTTGTAAGACATTAGTCTGCCATTCATTTTTGATCTTGGATGACAGTCAAACAAGCAACATAAACATTCTTTCAAAACAATTAAGCCTCTGAATGCTTGACTGGGAGTGTGGGCATATGTCAGACTTGGCAGTAGTGTTGCTGAGAGAAGTTTGAACAACAAACTGACACGATAATAACATGATTATAATCCCTCAACGGGTCTGTGGCGTTCATGCAATGACTGATGATACTTAGCAAGTAATGTATCCATTCAAAACATTAATGCACACATACTTGGTCAATCATCTGCCGTCTGCTTTTGGGCCCCACTTGAATCTGTCTGTCAGTAGCTCTGGTCCAGGGCCGCACGGAACATCCTGGACCAGATCTAGTCAGTCTACTCAGTGGGACCGATACCAGTGTTGTAAGACCACATATTGAGTATCTCGGTCTTGTCTCTGTGTTGGATACATGTGTACTTGGTCTTGACTCAGATTTATTTTTAAATGTAGAATGATCAGCTTCCATTCAGTCAGCCATAAAACCACTTCAAAGGGCAAAATGTATACAGTCCTTTCTTGAAACATTGAGGGAAACAGCGCCCCTCCATCTCAGTATGTGTAGCCCATGTATATGATTCTGTCAAGACCAAAAGAGTATAGCATGTTGCCGCCGTACCATTTCATTGATGCCAGCAAGCGTTTGGACTCCCTTGATAAAACAAATACATCAAATAATTATTCAACAAACTGCGGGTTGTCCCGGTGTAGCAAAATGCACCCATAAAGAGGCCAGTTTGGATTTGGCTTCAGACCAATTAAATCACTTCCTTTGCAATCATAATTTTCAGGAAAACATGTCTGTTTCTGGTCTGCTTGTGTTGATGTCCTGCAGTAGCTAGATTGCTAAATTGGCCCTTTGGCAAAGCATGGATGGAGATTGGGATTTGGACTTGTGGTTTTGAATTAATTGTCTGTACAGGCCAATGATTATGACGGGGATTCTGATCTAACCATACATTAATATGTTGTGCCACTGGCCTGAGATGATTACAGTTCAATGTGTAGACTAGTAGTCTCACATTAACTAGCTAGCTAGATAACTTAGCTGGTTCATTGCTGCCCATGCAAGGAGGTCAGGCTAGCAAGTATTTTAGCTAGGTAGCATATGACAACAAAAGCTAAAAGTGCACTGTATGACAGACAATAGACCATTTTGCCAACATGAAAGAGAGGAGGAAGGCATTGGCGTTCAACTAGTGTGAGTGCAAAAAAAAAGTGTTTACTTGCGCACAGACGTACACACACACACACACACACACACACACACACACACACACACACACACACACACACACACACACACAGAAATCAGAACCAGGGACAGCCACATGATATTTAGCAGCATTGATTGGACTACATTGTTTTTGGTATTTTTACATTTGTTTCCAGTATATTAAACTAAGCATGTTCTTGTTGATTTGATGATGTTTAAATGTTTAAGTTGAAATGGTGCTGGAATAGCGGAGGCAGTGCTGCTGTTGTCCTTGTGCTGACTTGCTGTATCTCCATTGTTCTAAATCAGCAGCTGTTTAGTAAACTTTCGAAAACATAAACTTGCTTGACCATGCTGCAGGTGATATACAGTTGAAGTCGGAAGTTTACATACACCTTAGCCAAATACATTTCAACTCAGTTTCACAATTCCTGACATTTAATCCTTGTAAAAATTCCCTGTCTTAGGTCAGTTAGGATCACCACTTTATTTTAAGAATGTGAAATGTTAGAATAATAGTAGAGTGAATTATTTCAGCTTTTATTTTCAGCTTTCATCACATTCGCAATGGGTCGGAAGTTACCATAGACTCTATTAGTATTTGGTAGCAATGCCTTTAAATTGTTTAACTTGGGTCAAATGTTTTGGGTAGCCTTCCACAAGCTTCCCACAATAAGTTGGGTGATTTTTGATTTCCCCATGATGTCAAGCAAAGAGGCACTGAGTTTGAAGCTTGGCCTTGAAATATATCCACAGGTACACCTCCAATTGACTCAAATGATGTCAATTAGAAGCTTCTAAAGCCATGACATCATTTTCTGGAATTTTCCAATCTGTTTAAAGGCAAAGTCAACTTGGTGTATGTAAACTTCTGACCCACTGGAATTGTGATACAGTGAATTATAAGTGAAATAATCTGTCTGTAAACAATTGTTGGGAAATTCTTTGTGTCATGCAGAAATTAGATGTCCTAACTGACTTGCCAAAACTATAGTTTGTTAACAAGAAATTGGTGGAGTGGTTTAAAAACGAGATTTAATGTCTCCAACCTAAGTGTATGTAAACTTCCGACTTCAACTGTAACTGTTGATATGCAATATTAGCTTTGTGGACTTCACCAGACAGATGTTGCTCTTCGGTTTTGTGATGAAACAAGTCTTATGTGTAGTTGAATTTATGCCGCCACTGTGTGACTTGTCTTTTTGTTGTCACGGCCTTATTATATATCTCGTGAAGTATGAATGAATGGGTTAGGGAGCATACAACGCAATTATCACAACATGGGTTGTAAATTTGGCTTTTTTACTGGCTTGGTTTCCTCAGTGATTTTGCCAAGTAGCACCACTGCTGCCCAGGTCCACCCAATCAGATTGATCTGGTTTAAGCATTATTGAGGACTTGAACATATTGTTTTGGTATAGAAAAAATACAAAAATGTTAACTTCATATGGCTGGGGGCAGTATTGAGTAGCTTGGATGAATAAGGTGCCCAGAGTAAACTCCCTGCTACTCAGGCCCAGTTGCTAATATATGCATATTATTAGTAGCTTTGGATAGAAAACACTCTGAAGTTTCTAAAACTGTTTGAATGATGTCTGAGTATAACAGAACTCATATGGCAGGCAAAAAACTGAGAAAAAAATCCAACCAGGAAGTGGGAAATGTGGGGTCAAATTGCACTTCCTAAGGCTTCCAATAGATGTAAACAGTCTTTAGAACCTTGTTTGATGCTTCTACTGTGAAGGAGGGGGGAATGAGAAGGGATTGAGTCAGAGGTCTGGCAGAGTGGCATGAGCTGACCACACGCGTTCACGTGAGAGTTAGCTTGAGTTCCATTGCATTTCTGAAGACAAAGGAATTCTCCGGTTGGAATATTATTGAAGATTTATGATAAAAACATCCAAAAGATTGATTCTATACTTCGTTTGACATGTTTCTACGGAATGTAACAGAACTTTTTTACTTTTTGTCTACTCGTCATGAATTTGGATTACTGGGCTAAACGCGCAAACAAAAAGGAGGTATTTGGACATAAATTATGGACTTTATTGCATAATAAATTAAACATTTATTGTGGAACTGGGATTCCTGGGAGTGCATTCTGATGAAGATCATCAAAGGTAAGTGAATATATATAATGTTATTTCTGACTTCTGTTGACTCCACAACATGGCGGATATCTGTATGGCTTGATTTGTTGTCTGAGCACTGTACTCAGATTATTGCATGTTGTGCTTTTTCGTGTAAAGCTTTTTTGAAATCTGACACAGCGGTTGCATTAAGAGACGTGTATCTATAATTCCATGCATAATAGTTGTATCTTTTATCAATATTTATTTTGAGTATTTCTGTAAATTGATGTGGCTCTCTGCAAAATCACCGGATGTTTTCGAACTACTAAACATAACGTGCCAATGTAAACTCAGATTTTTGCATACAAATATGAACTTTATCGAAAAAAACATATTGTGTAACATGAAGTCCTATGAGTGTCATCTGATGAAGATCATCAAAGGTTAGTGATTAATTTTATCTCCATTTTTGGTTTTTGTGACTCCTCTCTTTGGCTGGAAAATGGCTGTGTGTGTTTTTGTGACTAGGCTCCTTCATACTGTTTGGGAACTTTTTGGCAAAATTAGAGTATACCCGCTTCTTCAGTCACCACTACACCACTGCATAAGGCCGATGGAAAGACAACAGTCACACACAGCATGATGTTAAAGGATAAGTAGTCCATTCACTCGGACATAATAAGCCAGTAGGTCCCAATCATAAGAATACAAAAACACAACCATTAAGCATTTCCCAATCGAAATGTACATGTATTACTTCCCATTGAAAAAATCATTTCAAGTTTAGCACACAAAGTAACTGATCACCTAAAGTTTAAATGCAACAAAGAGATGGCTTACAACAGCAAGCGTGCTGCAATAAAAAAAAACACAATTCCACTCACCAGATGAGGATCATTTGAAACTTAACTTATTGTTGAAGTTATTTTTGAAAAGGGGGAAGCTAACAAATTAGCGACAACAACTCATGCTGCTACTGCTGCTGCAAACTAGCCTACAACAAAAGCTAACTAGACCATGGAAAAACTACAGCTCGCTAATGCATAGTGAACTGTTAGCCTTCGAGTAGTTTCCATAGGCTTTTGTAAAAACGGTCCCACCCATTATGTCAAAATGCGATTGGTTGATTCCACTGTCATTGCAAAATGTTGTACTAATACAGTTGAATGGCAAAAGCCTTCTATCTCGCTTCTGATGGCCTAGCCAATGGCTGACTTAGCTAGCTAGATTGATCCCCCTCCAGAGGCCAGCAAAAGAAAAATCCTGATTGGATCTTTTTTTCACTTCAGTGTTAACCCTTTCCTTTCCAACAAAAACTGAAGAGATTAAATCAGAACATCATTGAAAAGCATAATATAATTATAATTATAATAATTATTTTATAAATCCTTAGCCCTTCTTTTAAGATATAGAAGGCCCATTTTCCCCACTGTAATAAGTTGTAGAGTGGCTCTATTTTCTCTCGGCATGCATTTTTTTCACTATTCTGTATGTCTAAAGAATCCATATGTTGTTCTGAAATATGAACACAGAAACACTCATATTATGGTGGTGATTTGACAAAATTACTACCGTGGCCTGACTGCCAATTTTCTTCAACCATGAACCCAAGAAACCAAAGACCTCATCCAAACCAGATTCCATACACCCAGACATAATTGATGTTGTCCAGCCAATAAACTATAATCTACTTATCTGTATGGATTTGAGATAGAAGGTTACCTTTGATCAATGGGTTGAAGCTAAGTGGGGGGAATTCTGGCACTGACTTAGTGAATAGACACGTAAGACAGACCAGTCAGTCAGTCAAAGTAGTTGCTTTCTCTTCCATCCTAAGGGCAGATGTGGTTCCTCTAACCAATGGCTTTCTGTGAATGACACTCTCTTAATGAAAAGTTATTAGGTTTTATGAAATAAAACTCACTTTTTTCCCTATGAGACCCTCAGGCCCGGCATCGCCATTTGGACCAGGTAACCCCTGTGTGAAGACAGAATAAAGTAGTCTACAAATGGACAAGTATACAAACACAATTGAATTTGTGTTAGAGGACAGCTTGATGTCCTGTAAAACATGTTTTACTTAGATAGTAAACTGGGGCCTGTCAGTGACTAACCATTGAAACTACCTAGCTTGTGACAGTCTTAACAAAGATGGGCAACACAGAGGATTCTAGAACAAAGGCTTACCTGTAGCCCTCTGTTTCCCCTGGTGCCAACTGGCCCCTCAGGCCCCTGGAGAAGGAGGGGGTCAATCAGTTCATGTCAAAACATGACAAACAAACATGGGAGGCACAGTCAACACATAGTAGTATGGGTTTCACACTGTCTGCATTCATCAGTGCAACATCATAGCCCAGACAAACAAAAACTAGCCAACAACACTATTGGTTGGCTAAAGTATAAACAGAGTGGTATGTAGTGACACTAAAGCTAAACACATAAAATACCATTAAACAAAAATACACTTCTGCTCGCATTTATGGAGCTAAAGAAGACACTTTGACCCAATGGTCCCTTAGGTCAGGGGTGTCAAACTCACTTAGTTAATTAAAAAACTTTTTTTTAAAAATTACTCTAACCATCCAAGGGAGGGATTGGCCCCCCTCGTGGGCCGTATCCAGCCCGCGTGCCATATGTTTTACACCCCTGCCTTAGGTCCTTGGTAAAGGTGGGATTAAAAAAACATTTGATGACAAAACAAAATAAAAATACACTGTACCCTGTCTCCTTTGATTCCAGGTGTGCCACATTCTCCACTCTCCCCCTACAAGAAAAATGAGGTAGGTACAATGTGTCATATTTACTAAATACTAGGAAACCCAGAGGGATATTGATCTGGAGATTCATACTCTACCTGCTCTCCTTTGTAGCCCGGCTTGCCCTGAGTAGAAACAACACACTCTTGATTAGCAAGGAGACAGTGATCAAAACATTGTCACCAACCACAAAACAGAATCCTTGTATTTATAGTTAGCAATGCTGAGTTGTTGAAGTCTGTGCCAATAGCTGTGTACATTCATCTAATAATATAACAGCAGGTGTTTAGGGTATGCCCTCTGTACTGACCTCTTCCCCATTTCGACCAGGAAGTCCACTGAGCCCGCTCTCACCCTGTAAGAAAGAGAGAATTAAGGTTTTGAAAACAGAATGACAGACTAATTGGAATAAGACACACACAGGCAAAGCAAATCACCAGTACCTTCGATCCTTTAACACCTGGGTTACCATCATCTCCAGAATTCCCCTTCTTGCCCTGTGGAGGGAAGTGAAATCACATCAGCATGGTATGGAGAGAAAAACCTCATTTGTGGTGTAATAGCATCTGATCAGTGTGTGGCAGCTGCATCTGGTTTGACAAACTGCATTTTTGGTCTGTTATAGGATAATGGCAGTGATTACTGTGCACAGACCCTAATATTAAAGTACAGGCACATCAATGTACATCCAGTGGGGATAGACTATAATATTCTACAATGTCTGGTCACCAAGTGAACAGTCTACAGTAGAAATTGTCAGTTAGGTGAAAGACTACAATGACCTACAGTTGAAGTCGGAAGTTTACATACACTTAGGTTGGAGTCATTAAAACTCCTTTTTCAACCACTCCACAAATTTCTTGTTAACAAACTATAGTTTTGGCAAGTCAGTTAGGACATCTACTTTGTGCATGACAAAAGTAATTTTTTCAACAATTGATTACAGACAGATTATTTCACTTATAATTCACTGTATCACAATTCCAGTGGGTCAGACGTTTACAAACACCAAGTTGACTGTGCCTTTAAACAGTTTGGAATACTCCAGAAAATTATGTCATGGCTTTATCAAATCAAATCAAATGTATTTATATAGCCCTTTTTACATCAGCTGATATCTCAAAGTGCTGTACAGAAATCCAGCCTAAAACCCCAAACAGCAAGCAATGCAGGTGTAGAAGCACGGTTGATAGGAAAAACTCCCTAGAAAGGCCAAAACCTAGGTAGAAACCTATAGAGGAACCAGGCTATGAGGGGTGGCCAGTCCTCTTTTGGCTGTGCCGGGTGGAGATTATGACAGAACATGGCCAAGATGTTCAAATGTTCATAAATGACCAGCATGGTCAAATAATAATAATCACAGTAGTTGTCGAGGGTGCAGCAAGTCAGCACCTCAGGAGTAAATGTCAGTTGGCTTTTCATAGCCGATCAAGCTTTAGAAGCTTCTGATAGGCTAATTGACATAATTTGAGTAAATTGGAGGTGTAAGCATGGATGTATTTCAAGGCCTACCTTCCAACTCAGTGCCTCTTTGCTTGACATCATGGGGAAATCAAAAGAAATCAGCCAAAACCTCAGAAAAAAAATGTAGACCTCCACAAGTCTGGTTCATCTATGGGAGCAATTTCCAGATGCCTGAAGGTACCACGTCCATCTGTACAAACAATAGTACGCAAGTATAAACACAATGGGACCACGCAGCCATCATACCGCTCAGGAAGGAGACACATTCTTTCTCCTACAGATGAACGGACTTTGGTGCGAAAAGTGCAAATCAATCCCAGAACAGCAGCAAAGGACCTTGTGAAGGTGCTGGAGAAAACAGGTACAAAAGTATCTATATCCACAAATCCGCCAATAGAAAGCCAGACTACGGTTTACAACTGCACATGGGGACAAAGATCGTACTTTTTAGAGAAATGTCCTCTGGTCTGATGAAACAAAAATAGAACTGTTTGGCCATAATGACCATCGCTATGTTTGGAGGAAAAAGGGGGATGTTTGCAAGCCGAAGAACAGCATCCCAACTGTGAAGCACGGGGGTGGCAGCATCATGTTGTGCGGGTGCTTTGCTGCAGGAGGGACTGGTGCACATCACAAAATAGATGGCAGCATGAGAAAGGACAATTATGTGGATATATTGAAGCAACATCTCAAGACATCAGTCAGGAAGTTAAAGCTTGGTCGCAAATGGGTCTTCCAAATGACAATGACCCAAAGCATACTTCCAAAGTTGTGGCAAAATGGTTTAAGGACAACAAAGTCAATGTATTGGAGTGGCCATCACAAAGCCCTGACCTCAATCCTATAGGAAATTTGTGGGCAGAACTGAAAAAGCATGTGCGAGCAAGGAGGCCTACAAACCTGACTCAGTTACACCAGCTCTGTCAGGAGAAATGGGCCAAAATTAAACCAACTTAGTGTGGGAAGCTTGTGGAAGGCTACCCGAAAAGTTTGACCCAAGTTAAACTATTTAAAGGCAATGCTACCAAATACTAATTGAGTGTATGTAAACTTCTGACCCACTGGCAATGTGATGAAATAAATAAAAGCTGAAATAAATCATTCACTCTAGCATTATTCTGACATTTCACATTCTTAAAATAAAGTGGTGATCCTAACTGACCTAAGACAGGGAATTTTTACTCTGATTAAATGTCAGGAATTGTGAAAAACTGAGTTTAAATGTATTTGGCTAAGGTCTATGTAAACATCCGACTTCAACTGTATTTACTTATGTGGATATTGTGACTGCCTATGACAAAAACACACAAAAAAAGCATCCTTATTAGATCAACCGGAAACATACTTTTTTATGTAACCTATAACAGCAGAATTCTGCAGATTTTCCCAAGCCGATATCTGTCCCAGCTTGCTGATCATAAAGTGAAGCAGGAATGTTAAGCATTTGCCACACTATCACTGCTTCAGGGAAGCAGATATGAATCGCCTCTAACCACACAAATCACTAAAGCCTACCAAAGCCCCTCAATTATCTCACGTGTAAGCATCAAGGCAGGCTTTGTGTGTTGGTACTGTACTGTCCTTCAGTTTTGAAGTAATCGTCCACTACAGGATGTTCAATTCGAAAGGGGGCTGTAATCTCAATGTATTGATGTCGAGGGGAGCTTGAGGGTGATGCTGGTCATGTTCAGACACTTACCTGGAGGCCAATGGGTCCCCTCTCTCCCTTGTCACACGCACACTTCAGGGCCAGAGGACACTAAAACCACAAGGGCACAACATAGGGGGTCAGACAGGAGTTCAGACTCCTAAAGAGGAGAGTTCATTGAATACTGTGTGAAAAGGCTGCAGTATATCAAGATTAGTAGGCCTAGATAACTAGGACTTACCCCCTCATCAGCCAACTCTGTCTGAGAAATGAGAAAAACAAATAATTGGTCAAAATTTAGTGCACTTCATATTTATTCGACACATATCTCAATGGCGAGACAGTGACTGTTGAACAAAGTCAGGACATTCCTCTCCCACTTGGCGCAGACGTTAATTCAACGTCTAGTTTTGATTTGAATTTGGTTGAAGTTTCAACTAGCGTGAATTCAACGTGAAATCGACAAAAAAATGTCACCATGTCATTGGATTTAGGTTCAAAGTTGGGTGTAGAAAATGCAATTCCCTCACTTCGATGACGTTTTTGCAAATCCAATCAGTTTTCCATGTTAATTCAACGTCATCAAATTGAATTTTATTGTTGAAATTCTGTGGAAACAACTTTGATTCAACCAACTTTTGCCCAGTGGTTCCTTTCCCTGAATGTTGGCGACAAACACGGATTGCTAATGTTTGCTGATGTTTATTCATGTTGCTTGCGATTCCAATCAGATTCCTACTTCTATTGCTGTACAGAAGATTAAACACGAGCAGCCTAGCGTTTAAAGTTACATTGTATCACCGACGTGTAGGCTACACCACCGGGGAATGTTTTGTGGACTGGTTATTTTAATGTTGATTGATGAAATACCTGTTTAGGTGCATTTTGGATTATCCCAGTGATATGGGGTTGGTCATCTAACCTGTTCAAGTTACTCATTTCAGGAGAGTTTAGGCAGGAGTTGTAAGGTCTGCTTCCAACTCACACTCTCAAACACGTAGATCCCTTAAACGTAGCTCACTTTCCAGCCCACTTTCCAGCTCACACTCTCACACTCTCATATATCCCCTGAACGCAGCTCACTCTCCAGATCCCAATCACAGGAATTCTGATCACCTGTTCACACACCTGTATGTCATTATCACACACTATTTAGTTCAGTTCTTCGCACCCCATCATTGTGAGGCATTGTTTGTTTTGTGACACACTTCTAGTTGGAGTGCGGAGGTTCCTGTGATTGAATCTGCCTGTCTATGATAGTTTGTCTGCCTCACTAACGATGCCTATTCCCTGCCTGTACTTTAGCCTATCGGATTTCCTGTTATCAACCCATTGCCTGACCTTCCTTGACGACCCTGGACCCAGCTACCTGCCGCCTCCTGTGGTCCTTTACAAATAAACACCTGCTGCGCCCTGCGCTCCCATCATGTCCATTACAGGAGTGACAAGTTTTCCCAGGGCTCTCTAAACTCTTCAACTCAACATTGCTAACTATAAAGACAAGGATTCTGTTTTGTTGTCGGTGACAATGTTTTGATCACTGTCTCCTTGCTAATCAAGAGTGTGTTGTTTCTACTCAGGGCAACTCCTGTCAGCTGTAGGCCTAATCCTAAAAAAAACTGGTAGAAGAATGATTCTGTTGCCCAAAATCTGTTTTTCTCCAAACATTGTTTTGTTTGGTCTGGACATGAAAGCCAGCCACATTCTATATGGAGGGGGGATGGTCGAAATTCAACAGAAACAAACACAAACCACATGCAATGGTCTCGGAGCATCCAAAGTATATTTCCGCTTGCAGAGAAGCACTTGAAGCCACCACAGAAGGTCTGTTTATTTTTACCGTGAGAGGATTGGAGCTGATCCTGCCGGAGACGGAAGCATATAAGAGATAAAAAGACAAGCTAATGGGACAGACAGCCTTATGACTAACAGATGCTGCCTGAAACAGGATGAAGCCGCTGTGTTGACTGGGAGCTATTGGGTACCCGACTGAAACTCAAACCAGTCCATATGGATCTAGCAGTAGAGCGCGTAGCTAATGCAAATGCTGCTGGTTAATATGGATTTCATGACCCGATTTTCTTGATTGTGTTATGTCTAACACCTGCGTCAACAATTGGTTGATAAGTCGAGGGGTGTGCGTGAGACTTGTTGAGCTATTCAGCCATGTGTGATCTTGCTGAGCTTCCTTTCTAATGCACACAGCAGTTTTCCACAAGAGTTTTTACGTAGAACCAATGGTATAGTTAAACAGGTCCTGAACTCATATTGTGTCTCTAGACCTACTGTACTGTTTCATGCCCGAATCCGTCTTATTGGACAGACATCAAAGGGTTCATTTCCACCACTACTTTTACCTGAGGTTTCAGTTAAAAAAGAACGTTGTTAAAATAGTTTGAAACACCGGAATGGTTTCCAACAAAATGCCTCAGAAACACCAGCCAGGGGCCACAGTCAAAAATATTGATGTCTGCATTTCCCCATGTCAAGTGAAGACTAAACAAGGTGCTAGAGCGATAACAGTATGAATATAAAGGTAATGTGTTTGTGATGAGAGAGGGGACCAAATCACCAGCAACTATGACAACCTTAGCAGGTGCAGCGAGTTGAAACCACACAGGATGCCCCCAAAAAGCATAAAATATTCTTTGTCTTAGACTGTTAGGAGATGCTTAAACACTAAATATACATGAGTCCTCTTCAACCGGCAAAGATAAAGCATGCAAGTCTTGACATGAGTAAGCCTACATAATATTGTGTAATCCAAATATATTTGCATCCATTTCTTCTCAAACCATTTTCAAGGCCCAGCTTGTTGTATACATGGTAATATCCAAAGAGTGATTAGCAAAATATGGCCCTGAGGGCGCCCTGTTTTGACAAAGCCTGATTTGTCATTCCGATGGTGAATGCCAATTCCCAAGAGGGAGAAGTCCACACAGATTTAAAAGTCCCTACCATAAGCAGTTATACAGCCATAAGACACATTCAGCAAACTACAGAGACCTTTTTCTCTAGACACCTGAAAAATGTGGACTGAATTTACATCTCAACGAACCACAACCTGAACCAGATGGCGAAACGTGATGACGTTGCACTTACAATCTCTTTGATGACCTTTTCCACGATGCCCCTGTCCTGAAGGTTATGGAGGTAGCGATTGGCTGGGGAGCTAGCCAGCCGGCGGAGCTGTGCCACGTTGGAGATGTCATTGGCCGCGGGCGTGATGCCCACCATGAAGAACTTCACACCCTGGTTTTTGGCGTCGACCACGGCGGAGAAGATGTCTGGGTTCCTGGGGTGGAGGATGCCGTCTGTCAGCAGTATGGCCACCCTGATGCTCCCTGGCTCTGACTCCTCCATGTAGATCTTGGTCAGGTTGGTGATGGCGTAGGTGGTGTAGGTGCCGTGGCCGATGTATCCGATGGGTGCGATGCGAGCCTTGAAGTTGGCCACCCCCCTCCACTGCTTGAAGGTCTGCTCGATGATCACATGGCTGCTGAACTGCAGGAGGGCGGCTCGCGAGCTGAGAGCCCGGCCCGTCTGGAGATTGACCCCCTGCAGGCGTTCAACCACATCTGTGGCGAACCTCTTCTCCTGGGCGTGGTTGTCCTTGGCGCTCTCCGAGCTGTCCACCAGGAAGGCCAGCTCCAGGCCACAGTCATCGTTCAAAAGTGCTAAGAACATGAAAAAAGTGTTAACCAATTGTTAATTTATCATGTACCATGCACATTACACAAGACGTAGCTAGCTACCGCTAATTTGTCAATCTTTGTTTGGCAGAGGGCAGAGCTGAGGTCAACCCCATTTCAAAGCAGGAGATCCGATATGGGTAAAACTGGATATTTTCTCATGTCCACCGCTAACACCAAAGAAGGATCATTCATCAGTTCAATCATCATGTACGAACCAGGTACAACATTAGCTAGCTACATTACGTAAGTGGTTCACAGAGCTGGGGGTCACTACCATTTCAAAACAGGAGATCAGTGTTACGCACACCTCTGTGAAGAGGGAACGCAACACCCTGCTACAACTCAACTCCCTGTGAAGTGAAAGAGGTATGGGACTGTAGGTGCGAGTAAGGATGACAAAGGCAGAGAGAGTGGTACCGTTTACAAATCATTTATTCCGTCACACGGTAATATGGGGAAAAAGGGGCTGGACGGAACCAAAGCAAAGGAAGTAAATATCAAAGCACCCTATCCTATCTAACCTGCCTACCCACTACCTATCTAACTTAGCACCACCTGGTGCCCTAACCAAAATACAGGGGGTGGTCTGGGTCAAGCTAGGTACTTTCTCACATCCAACTCAAGACCAACATTGACCAGCGACTGACCACAACTCTGAAGGTTAAGCTAGACCAAAGCCACTCAGAAGCTTAAATTCTGAGATACTGAACCTTAATGACTCAGAGAGAAGATTGAACCCAGAAAAGATCTGATATGATTTATTTATCAAGGTGGAAGTGAAGCTTGGAGGGGCGTCATGACTTGAACTGTGAACTGATGTTCCTGATTCCTGTCTGATATCTAAAAGGCTCTCAGAGAAACAAGTCACACAAGGCATCCTAACCTACAATATTTTTCAAGGAGCGAGGGCACATATCCAATATAAACCGGGAATACATCATATTTATGTTCAAAGAAACGTGTCCGAAAGAATGTGCCCGGGGATACCCAGCTCTTGAGGGAAAAAAACGTTAAAGGAACAGAATGGTTGCCACTGAGATGGATGGGTTTCTAAGCCTGGCTGTGAGATATAATCATTTTTTAAGTGGGTCCCATCATTTGCCAATGACTCTTGAAAATGAGATTTTCTTGTAGCCACACATTTTTTCATTGATGGATGCTTTACCCATGTAGTATTTTCAGAAGTGAACATATCCTATCAATTCTAGCCAACACTATGTCTAAGAAAAACTTTTCTGTGTCTCTCCTTTAAAACAAATAAATACTTTTGGGGCTCTTACATTGGCCATTCTTGGGTATGACGTTGGTTGTCAGTAGTTGGTTCTTGGCTCTCCTGTCCATGGTTCTATCATCATGTGTGCTATAGTCATCCTGAGCCCAGAGACTGTGGAGTCTACAGAGCAGCAAGAACCAGTACAGAGAAGGGGACATCACCATCTGTTCTCCTCCTCTGAGAGAGAGAGAGAGAGAGAGAGAGAGAGAACAAGAGAGAGAGAGAGAGGGAGAGGGAGAGAGAGAGAGAACAAGAAAGAGAGAGAGAGAGGGGGGGGCAGCCAGAACAGCAAATTCAGCTTGTGTTCAGGTAGAAACTTGTCTCACATGAAAACCTGCACACCAACACAGAGGTGCAAAAGTCCACCATTTTCTGAGACCCATAACCTGTATCATTGTAACTTGATCCTGCACATACTCACAATACAGTGCTGCAGGCTCAGGTCTCCAATATACTCAGCTCAGTGTTCAGGATTGGGAAAGATGCACATGAGAGAATCAGAGGGAGCAAGAGAAGCAGAGGAAAAAATAAGACAGTTTCAAGTGTTGTTCAGGTAAAGTTCCACTTAGACTCCTGCTCTTGTCCTGCTCCTGTGATGGTGTCAGTCTGCAGGATGGGAGCTGGTCAGGTCAGGTAGGATGTCTGCAGTACGGCAGCAGTGAGTAGAGGGTCTGTGGAGGTCTGTGCTCTGGTTCACACTGGGTTTCCTGAGGTTTCTTTAGCTGCAGCCATCCTCACACAGACACAGTGAGTACAGTAGAGGCAGAACCAGCCCCCTTTCATTCACAGCCACTCCATGTTTGGAGAAGGGTGGGGCAAGGAGCTCTCGCGGGGCAGGGCTAAGCTGGGGGAAGTGTGGGGGTGAAATGTTATTTTTATAATAGTTTTTGTTTTTTAATAAATGGAGTATGGGATGGCACCTCCAGGCTGTAATAGCAAAGATCCAATTTATTAAGACTATAGTTGTAATCAGTTTATGGGCCTTTGTCCGTTCTTGTTTGTTGCCTCGTATCTTATACTATTATCCACTGGTGACCAGGGTAAATTCCCATTTCTGCCCCATATTGACCTGATGTCTCATTCTGGGAATAATAGCTTCCGGAAGCCTCACCCACAGAACAAAGCTTTTTTGTAAGGTGACTGGTAGTGATTTACTTATAAGGCTCTAGGCAGCGCACCTTGCTAGCACAATTTTCCATGATTCACATTCATATGAAGGCACTAGTCTTTGGCTGCAGCTGCAGGGGGTGAGGCAAGACTATAAAACTGTTTAGAAGATTAGCTGTAGCTGCTCCTCCAGAGAATGTAGCACTCCAACAATCAGTTTCAGTTCACAATACCCCGTTCACCTTGTCTTTATGGATTGGAATTTTTTAGGAATAGGAAAATATTTTTTTGAAACTTTTGATTCACTCCATTCTGAGTTCAAAAAAATCTGGAATATAGAGCTCATGCAAAGGTAGTGAAAATCCATACGCATTTCCCTGGCCGCCAGACTTCTGGCCGCCAGAAGGAGAATCATGCAGCTCTGCTCCAGCTGTGCACTTGGTGGTGACAGCGTGTTTTTTTTTATAGCTCACAGTATTCCAAACCTGGAGGCAGAAAGCAATCAGAGGTGAGCTGCCACTCAAGAATGCCGTCATGAGAAATAGGCCTGCTCAAATCTGGTTCAGATACCGTGCCCTTTCATGGGGAGACAAGTAAAACATGGTGAGGATCTCTCTAACACTTCCTATATGGTGCTGATCAGCCCAAAGGAATTTCTGCACAGTTCAATTCAACCATCTAGCAACTATAATGTTTCACGGTTTGGTTCATTTCAAGTTGAATTCATGCTTAATGACAAGATGGTGATCTGACGTCTTTTCCCAGTGTGATGTACATATCGTGTGGTGCATGTACACATGTGCAGTGAATTGAAAAGGAGTTTGGCAAGGACATAAATTCAGCTTTTCCTGATAGCTGATGACATCATTTTAACATAAAGTCGAAAAGTTTAACCAGGTGGTTAAAAATCATCAATCCATAGCATCTCTGCACATTCTCAACCAACACTTAATGCAATTCACAATGTGCTTGCAATCTGTAGAGTTGGTGTTCTCTTTGATTTCCTAGCAGGTTAGGACTTAGTGTAGGGATGTCCCATGGATCCCGGATAGCACTAACCAATCTAGAACATGTCTGTGGAAGGTCAAAGGTCTCCTGTAGATCGTCTCCCATCAAAGTGGTCATGTCACGGACTGTCATGAAACGCAGTACAAGCTGCTTTCATTATGATGAATGGCCGAGGTGTCGACTGAAAGCGCCTCGAACATGGGTGTGAAGAGCATGAAACAGCCGGTGAAGGATTTCCAGAGAGGTGTGGCAAACATATGAAAACCTCAATTGTGGCTGGCAGGGAATGTTGTAGCATCCAATCTAGTCCAGTGTCTGGTTTCTGATCCTATATGTACTTATGAAACTACGCTTTGAAAGTACCCGTGCATATTTCAGTAACACATTCAGGTATACAGAAAACTATTTATAAAGGGTTACAAACGGTTAGTTATCCATTTATAGATACCAGATAATATGCCAAATACCAGATAGAAAGTTCCATAGAAAACACAAGGCCTCTGAAAATAATGAACACCTGCTCTTTCAATTAAATAGACTGACCAGGTGAATCAAGGTGAAAGCTATGATCCCTTATTGATGTCACTTGTTAAATCCACTTCAATCAGTGTAAATGAAGTGGAGGAGACTGGTTAAAGAAGTATTTTTAAGCCTTGAGACAATTGAGACATTGAGACAATTAAGTGCCTTTGAACGGGGTATGGTAGTAGGTGCCAGGTGCACTGGTTTGTGTCAAGAACTGCCACTCTGCTGGGCTTTTCACACCCAACAGTTTCCCGTGTGTATCAAGAATGGTCCACCACCCAAAGGACACCCAGACAATTTGGCACAACTGTGGGAAGCAATGGTGTCAACATGAGCCAGCATCCCTGTGGAATACTTTCGATTTCTTATAGAGCCCACGCCCCCGATGAACTGAGGTATATAACCAGACAAAACCATCTTAAGAATGTTGAAAAGCCTGACTCATGTGTCAACAAAGCCTGAGGAGACAGGGGCATGGAAATCATTACCACAGTACTTCAGTAACATTCATCCATTTTCATAGTTAAGGACAGGTGAATCTTTATTTGGAAGTTGGTGTGACAAGCTGGCCGATACCTTATCTAAAAGGCTTAAAAGAAGAGCTGAGAAATAAATAGTTATAAAAGTACTTATTAACTGCAGACTTAAAGTAAACGCACATGACTGGTGGCTAAAATCAATGGCTCTTCCACAGTCAGGAAACACACCTTTTCAAGAAAACCCAGGCCCCGATTAAACATTACTACAGGATCGTGTGCCGATTAGCCACTCCCACAAATTAGGCAATACAATATAACAGGAAAAGTTTGGAGATTATAGAAAGTGCAGGTTATGGATGAAATTAATTATGAATCAAAACAGAAAATAACACTGCAACACAATAATTTACAGTTTAAAAACGGCAATAAATACCTTTAATCCATATATTAAAATAAATGGTCCATAGTGAAGGCTCTCCTTCACAGTTGGCATGTAGCCTACTTCACTTCCCATTACAGGATATTCCATCTATTACATTACTGGGATTCTAACACTGGTTGGTAGCATTCATTACCACACTTAATTCCACATGTTTCAACAAAAGAGAGGATGAAGATAGAGAGGAAGTACCAAAATGTATAGTGCAGCCCCACACTCTAGTGGAAAGATAGTGTATGTGCTGAAATCGAGCTTGTGCACACAGTGTTCTAAACACTCGGTGTGGAGCTCTATACAATGCCTTCGGAAAGTATTCAGACCCCATGACTTTATCCAGATTTTAGGTTACAGCCTTATTTTAAAATTGATTAAATTGTTTCCCCCCCCCCCCCCCCCCCCCCCCCAATCCACACACAATACCCTATAATGACAAAGCAACAACAAATTTAGACATTTTTGCTCATTTATAAAAAATTAAACTGAAATATCACATTTACATAAGTATTCAGACCCTTTACTCAGTACTTTGTTGAAGCACTTTTGGCAGCAATTACAGCCTCGAGTCTTCTTGGGTATGACGCCACACGCTTGGCACACCTATATTCAGGGAGTTTCTCCCATTCTTCTCTGCAGATCCTCTCAAGCTCTGTCAGGTTGGTTGGGGAGTGTTGCTACACAGCTATTTTCAGGTCTCTCCAGAGAATCAAATCAAATTTATTTATATAGCCCTTCGTACGTCAGCTGATATCTCAAAGTGCTGTACAGAAACACAGCCTAAAACCCCAAACAGCAAGCAATGCAGGTGTAGAAGCACGTTGGCTAGGAAAAACTCCCTAGAAAGGCCAAAACCTAGGAAGAAACCTAGAGAGGAACCAGGCTATGAGGGGTGGCCAGTCCTCTTTTGGCTGTGCCGGGTGGAGATTATGACAGAACATGGCCAAGATGTTCAAATGTTCATAAATGACCAGCATGGTCAAATAATAATAATCTGGCTGTGCCGGGTGCAAGGGCAGTTTGTTGCTCCAGAGCCTTTCCGTTCACCTTCACACTCCTGGGCCAGAGAAGTTTGATTGGTTTAAAGTCCGGGCTCTGGCTGGGACACTCAAGGACATGCAGAGACATGTCCCAAAGGGACTCCTGTGTTGTCCTGTTGGAAGGAGAACCGTCACCCCAGTCTGAGGTCCTGACCGCTCTGGACAAGGATTTCTGTACTTTGTTCCGGTCATCTTTGCCTCGATCCTGATTAGTCTCCCAGTCCCTGCCGCTGAAGAACAACCGCACAGCATGATGCTGCCACCACGCTTCACTGTAGAGATGGTGCCAGGTTTCCTCCAGACGTGACACTTGGAATTCAGGCTAAAGAGTTTAATCTTAGTTTCATCAGACCAGAGAATCTTGTTTCTCATGGTCTGAGAGTTCTTAGGTGCCTTTTGGCAAACTCCAAGTGGGCTGTCATATGCCTTTTAGTTTGGAGTGGCTTCTGTCTGGCCACTCTACCATAAAGCCCTTATTGGTGGAGTGCTGTAGGGATGGTTGTCCTTCTGGAAGGTTCTCCCATCTCCACAGAGGAACTCTAGAGCTCGGTCAGAGTGACCATCAGGTTTTTGGTCACCTCCCTGACCAAGCCCCTTCTCCCCACCGATTGCGCAGTTTGGCCGGGCGGCCAGCTCTAGGAAAAGTGTTGGTGGTTCCAAACTTCTTATATTTAAGAATGATGGAGGCTACTGTGTTCGTGAGGACCTTCAATGCTGCAGAATCTTTTGGTACCCTTCCCCAGAAATGTGCCGCGACACAATCACGTCTCGGCGCACTACGGACAATTTCTTCAACCTCATGGCTTGGTTTTTGCTCTGACATGCTCTGTCAACCGTGGGACCTTATATAGACAAGTGTGTGCCTTTTAATATCCAATCAATTGAATTTACCACAGGTGGACTCCAATCAAGTTGTAGAAACATTTAAAGGATGATCGATGGAAACAGGATACACCTGAGCTCAATTTTTGAGTCTCATAGTAAAGGGTTTGAATACTTATGTAAATAAAATATTTCAGTTTTTTATTTGTAATAAATTTTCAAAAATGTCTAAAAACCTGTTTTCGCTTTGTCTTTATGGGGTATTGTGCGTAGATTGCTGAAGATTTATTTTTATTTTGATCCATTTTAGAATAAGGCTATAATGTAACAAAATGTGGAAAAAGTCAAGGGGTCTGAATAGTTTCCAAAGGCACTGTATGTTTGTGTGTTGCTGTGTTTTGGGGAGATGGATATTCACTTACTGCATTACTTACTGCATTATACACACACACACACACACACACACACACACACACACACACACACACACCTATCAGTGACCTTGAGTTTGAATGTTGTTATCTAGGTTGTTAGAACATTGTACATGATTATTCTTGCTGAATTGACATGATACGTGATTTGTAATGTTGCGAAGACAATTACAAGTGTTGTAGTATGACAGTAATATGTGGAAGTAGCAATCAATGCAAAATAAATCACGAAGTGCGCCTGCTCAGTTTGGCCCTGGAGTTGCGCGCACGCTCAGTTCAGCTCCGCGGTCATTCATTATAAAGGCACAAGTCGTTTCGTCTCTTTCCACCTTCAGCCATTTTGACAATGTTAGGAGCTGTGGGACGCTGCTGCACCGGGGCTCTCCAGGCACTTAAGCCTGGGGTCCAGCCCCTGAAGGCCCTCGTTGGCTCTCCATCTGTCCTTGGACGTAAGTTTTGCAAGCATATTACAGAGGTAGCTAATGAATTGTAAAAACCGTTTGGAACAGAACTGGTATTAGGCTAACTGCTAGTCAACTTTAGCCCAAAGCAAAACGCTGGCTTTCTTCAGTGTAGCAGGCCTCACATTTTTTACCATGCTTAATTTCTCGTCTACTAGTTTAATGTTGAACGTGGAACTTACGCCATGCATTCGATTTAGTAGTTATATTAATGTGACTTAAGTACATATAGCTGAGTGACATGATTTTTGTGTAAATTGAAATGACCTTTGTATGACATGAGGTTTGGAGGCTTGCGCTAGCAAGTCCATACTGTGGCTAGTTAGCCAGCCAACGTCAAGTGTCATTCAATTACTAAATGAATCACTGTCGGTGTTATTTCGTAGTCAAATAGTTTATAACGAGTATAAATGAATTTCAAAATATTTTGCTTTAACTAGCAGTTCGACTTCTTCACACGTTGCCTGGTTAATGTACCGTTACAGTAGTTTGCTAGCCATCTGACAACTAGTTAGGGATAATTTATTATGCTAAGTTACAAAAATACCAATGTCACCATAGTAACTCGGTTGGCTTGACATGTGTCGGTCTTCGAAGGTATTCGTTTTCCAATTTGTTAACTAGCTTGCTGATTACTTTAATTGCTGAGCTGTAGCGTTTCTCCTGCACAACATGGCCGAAAATACTTGACATTGAGTTTGCTTCGGTGTTTCAGACCTCCCAACATGCACCAATTTTGCGTACCAACTACGCAATTCTGTCAGGTACGACATCCGAGTTAAAAGTACCCAGAAATGAATAGGGCCTGAATTTGTATTTTCATTTTTCATCAAATAAATCCACTGAGTAAATCTAACGTCCAGGTTCTCGAGCTGCAACACAGATATGTAACGGAGTTTGTCTACGGACATGGCGATTAATACATCATTATTCGACGTAGCCCCTCCTGTTTGTTGTGAAGCTGAGTTTGCCAACTGTCAGCTGTACGTAAACACATGGACAAATCCCTTTTCGACTCCCTGTGTTGTGGAAAGGTAAACACGTTGTTTCAAGCTAACGTTAAGCGAACATAAGATGGACATTCAGTGGGCTCTGAAGTGCCAGCAGTTCACTCGCATTTGTTAGTGAAAGAAATGTAAATGCAAATACGAAAAATAACTGGTCTCAATTGTGCCAGTGATACACTTAATTATGCGTCCCATTAGTTGTATTTCCACGTAATATTACGCGGATCACGCAACCTCATAGACTAACTGTAATTATGATCCACTCCACAATTTAAAAAAAAGTAATCAAAAATAAATATAAGCATTAAATGGAGTCGGGAGTTTAGAAAACTGCAGGATTAAGAATGAGTGTCCGTTATCAGCTATAGAGGCAATGCTTCTAAAATGACCTTGGAAACTAGATTTGAGGTTTTCTCAATTTCGAAAATCTGAAATGATGTATGTGCTGCAAAGAAATAGGCTGAAACACTGTCCTCTTCTAGCGAACAGCGTTCAGATTCCCTTTGTGCTAGCCTACTTAAGCTTTGTGTAGCCAGTTTGCGGTCTGTATTCTTATGGATAATATGTATATTTGATACTGATGCTCAGCTTCAGACATTTGTTCTTATCATATCAGTTAATGTGTTTTTATCGTGGATAAGACTTTTGTACCTAATTTGTTTAATTTAACAAACTCAGAGAATGAAGGCCTTTTGTGTTTCTAGTTAGATCTTGTTAGTGACTTTTACCATGTGTAAATGGAATGCTGTCAAATATTCCAACATTTTTAGACATCATTTGGTACAATTCTATAACTGTAGTACTCAGGAAAGGAAAGAACCCCAATTCGGGGTGTGGTATGCATGCTAGTTGAATCTCGAATTTGCTGCCTGTGTCTGGTACTCTAAAAAGTTGGACAGGGTTGGCAGGTCTGGTGTTTGCTCTGGTGCACATGGCTAGCTACACAGGTGATGTTACATTTCCAACTCCTTGCATTGTGTAGGCTAGGTTGGCAAGGGTCAGCAGACATGGCGTATTATTGATTTTTCACTCACAACAAGGTCATATGGCTTTTGGTCAATGCACTTTTACAGGTAGAGACTACGTTGCACCTGCTGCTGCTGCCGCCTTCGCCCATGGAAGGATCGTAGCAGTCATCGGTGCCGTCGTCGACGTCCAGTTTGATGAGGGCCTCCCACCCATCCTCAATGCGTTGGAAGTTGCTGGTCGTGAGTCCAGGCTAGTGCTGGAGGTGGCACAACATCTTGGTAAATCATTTCACCTGCATTTAGAGGCAGCCTAATTTGTGTAGAATTGTATTTTTTTTTTGCCAATAATTGGGCAGAGATCAGGATTTGTCTACTTGTGTAAACACAGCCATTGTTTGCAAAGGCATTGTACCAACATTGCATAATCAATAGCAGCTTATTGGGATGAAATTTGTATGTTGACTTTCAGGTGAGAACACTGTGCGTACCATTGCCATGGATGGTACAGAAGGTCTTGTCCGTGGGCAGAAGGTTGTGGACACTGGCGATCCCATCAGAATCCCAGTTGGTCCTGAGACCCTGGGCAGAATCATGAACGTCATTGGGGAGCCCATTGACGAGAGGGGACCCATCTCCACTAAGCAGTAAGCACTTTGTCTATCAGCCAATTCTCATAGTTTTAGATATGGCAATCACAATATTTACATCCATATTCAATTATTTTTAATGTATGACTACTAGAATTGTCTTGAGATTGAATGATACACAATTGGAAATTGCTTGTTCAAAGTGAAGTGTTGGCTTTGATTATACTTTTTTGGTGTTTTTTTTTGTTGATTAGGACAGCAGCCATCCATGCTGAGGCCCCGGAGTTCACTGACATGAGTGTGGAGCAGGAGATCCTGGTAACTGGCATCAAGGTGGTAGATCTGCTGGCTCCCTATGCCAAGGGAGGCAAAATCGGTACGTGGGACAACCAACATCCTCATTAATTTTTTTGCAATTAGCTAATTAAAGTTTAATGACAGTAAGTTGCTTTCCTTTCTATAGGTCTGTTCGGTGGGGCTGGTGTGGGCAAGACTGTGTTGATCATGGAGCTGATTAACAACGTGGCCAAGGCCCATGGTGGTTACTCTGTGTTTGCCGGCGTGGGAGAGCGTACCCGCGAGGGAAATGACTTGTACCATGAGATGATTGAGTCGGGTGTCATCAACCTGAAGGACGACACCTCCAAGGTGACCAACTGGTTACATTTGACAGTCATAAGCCGGTGCCTCTAAGGAGTCTTATACAGGTTGATGGTATTTAAAGCTGTCACAGGGGAAAAATATCCCCAGTTGAATGTCAAAATATAAGGTGCAATATACAGGAATTGCTCTGACCTTTCCTGGTTGCATAAATCCAAAGTCAGGTTTCCCAAAAAGTTACATATTCTGGCTTTAAGTAGCATATCACCAGTCTGGAAAGTTGACCTCATTACCCACTTGACTTGATGTTCACATCAGCTTTACCCTTCGAACACACCGACAGCGTCACTGCATTTTGGTACACCACAATTGCATTCATTTCCATTGAAATGCTATGTTTCCTTGCAGAGGTAGTTGTGTTCGGTGTGGTATATACGCTGGATTTATAGAATGTGTGTGTAGACTGCTTGACAGAGGGGCACAAAGGTGAATTTTGTATACATATCCAGATGCTGTGTACTATTTTGCGCAATAACTGTCAGTTTCTATTATGGGTTGACCTAGATGTATTCTCTAACTGTGCCCTCTCCTCCAAACCCCTAGGTAGCACTGGTGTATGGACAAATGAACGAGCCCCCAGGCGCCCGTGCCCGTGTGGCTCTGACTGGTCTGACCGTGGCTGAGTATTTCCGTGACCAGGAGGGTCAGGATGTGCTGCTCTTCATCGACAACATCTTCCGCTTCACCCAGGCTGGCTCCGAGGTGTCTGCTCTGCTGGGTCGAATCCCCTCCGCTGTGGGTTACCAGCCCACCCTTGCCACTGACATGGGTACCATGCAGGAGAGAATCACCACCACCAAGAAGGGTTCCATCACCTCTGTGCAGGTAAGCTGGAGTTCAAGCAGCATAGGCCTGTTGGAGGGCCATGCTAACATGGCAGTCTGTAGTACCCAATAGTCTGTCATTGCTTCAAGACTGAAACGCTACTTGTCACTGTAACAACCTGTCTTCTCTAAGGCAATCTATGTGCCAGCTGATGATTTGACTGATCCTGCCCCTGCCACCACCTTCGCTCACTTGGACGCCACCACTGTGTTGTCCCGTGCCATCGCTGAGCTGGGTATCTATCCCGCTGTGGATCCCCTGGATTCCACCTCCCGTATCATGGACCCCAACATTGTCGGTGCCGAGCACTATGATGTTGCTCGTGGCGTGCAGAAGATCCTCCAGGTTAGTGTCTTATAGCCCCCCAGTGTATCAGTCACCCCAACCATTGAGTTTATTTTTTTAAACGGGGACAGTGCACATTAATTTGTTTCAGTAGAAGTGCTAGATTTAGCCACCTGGCAAATTTTAACTGCACACACTGGCAGGTTATTCGACCATTCCCATGACAATGAGCACATGCAGAGCAATGTAGGACAAGCAACACGTAGCATGCAGACAGAGCAATAACGATGGCGTAAAATGCTTAAAAGCAAGTGTTACACACCTCACAAGCTACAGACATGGAAAGCGGCAGTATACAGCTTCTAATAATGAATGACCGACCTTGCCCCTAACATGATGCCTACAACTCTTGCCTCTCAGGACTACAAGTCCCTGCAGGATATCATTGCCATCCTGGGTATGGATGAGTTGTCTGAAGAGGACAAGCTGATTGTGTCTCGCGCCCGCAAGATCCAGCGTTTCCTGTCCCAGCCTTTCCAGGTGGCGGAGGTCTTCACTGGTCACGCTGGCAAGCTGGTGCCACTCAAAGAGACCATCAGTGGCTTCCAGAGCATTCTAAATGGTACGTAGTACTTGTGATTAGGTTTAAAGATACTCTGCGATATGACATAGATACGCGAAGTAAAAAGCTTAGTAGGTCAATTTCTGCAACTACTGAGTGTTGGAGGCATGAGGTTCAACTTTGCTGTTTTGGTGCTGTGGCTCCCATGTAACCGAGTCAGATCATGCACATAGTCTTGCAACTCGCTTATCACAATATCTGCAGTGCTGCTATTGGCAACATTTCGGTCAGTCTACCTTAACTTATGAATTTCCTTGATGTTGTCTGTGTGAAATTCTGATTGTCTTGAGCTAAGTGTGGTCATTCTTTCCCTCCAGGTGAATACGATGCCCTGCCCGAGCAGGCTTTCTACATGGTCGGACCCATTGAGGAGGTGGTTGAGAAGGCTGCACAGATGGCTAAGGATCTCGCATAAGTTCATCTAACTGAGCGGAGGAGGGAGAAAGGCATAAACACAGGGTTGTGTAGAAGGCGCACTTGATTTGTAAGAATGTCACATGCAACAAATATCTGTATTGTCATCCAAAAAAAGTTATTTAATGTTTCCAATGAAAGATGGAATAAAGATCTGTCTTGACAATTTGGTTTGGTCTCGACTGTATATTTTGTAGCATTTTTTTAATGTTGCAATGCTATTCTGGTCTGGGTGCTGTCAGACTGGTTGTAAAATGTCATCCTACAGCACTGATCCACTAGATGGCGTTCAAAGGCTTTGTACAATGCTTGAGTGAATAAATAAAATGGCTGTTAAAGTTGAGGGGAGTTTGTCATTCCTTGCACAAAGTGTAGTGATCTATTTGTAAGATACTTTTTAGACCAGCATGTGATGCATTTTAAGACCTACAGTAACTATAAAATGCTGGCTGTCTTTGTTGCCTTACTGCTGAGACATAAGCCATGTTGACATTATGAAGGTGCAATATGCAGAAATCATTGCCATTAGCTGGTTGCTAATAGTTTGCCTAATTTGTGACAAGCCATGTAGAGAATCATTGTACCCTCAAACCGGTGTGAAACCTTGTTCAAACAAGTATTGTTTGCTGCTGGTGTACGAAGACTCAAATGGGAAAGATGTACTGCTTTTTAGACTTTCAATGAGTAATGGATGCATAACTAAATTCATTGGGTTGCTCAAGTTAAATACAGCTATGAAGATGTTTTCAAAAACAAACTAGACAGCACTAACATGCAATTCAGATTCCTACCACTTGCAGTTGTAAAGGCCATCTGGCATTCGTTATGATACTAGTCAAAATGTAGCTGCAAAGAAAAGTTGCCAAGTGAGTGGAGGACAAGTTTGAACTCGATAGCCCTGCTGAGCAGAGAAATGGTCGTGGACATATTTAATGTACAGTACCAGTCAAAAGTTTGGACCCCTATTGAATGGTTATTTTCTACATTGTAGAATAATGACCACACTAGAATCATGTAACCAAAGTGAAATATCTTGTATTTGGAATTCTTCAAAGTAGACACTTTACTTTGACTGCTTTGCACAGTCTTGGCATTCTCTCAACCAACTTCATGAGGTTGTCACCTGGAATGCATTTAAATTAACAGGTGTGCCTTGTTAATTTGCGGAATGTCTTTAATGCGTTTGAGCCAATCTGTTGCGTTGACAAGGTTGGGGTGGTATATAGAAGATGGTCTTTTACCAAATAGGACTAAATCTTATAGTAAGAACCGCTCAAATAAGCAAAAGAGAAACGACAGTCCATTAATTTAAGACATGGTCAATCTGGAAAATTTCAAGTAAATTGAAGTTTCAAGTGCAGTAGCAAAAACCAAGCACTAGGAAACTGGCTCGTGAGGACTGCCACAGGAAAGGAAGACCGAGTTACCTTTGCTAGAGTATCATTTCATTAGTTATCAGACTCAGAAATTGCAGTAAATGCTTCACAGATTAACAGACACATCTCAACAACTGTTCAAAGGTGACTGCGTCAATCAGGCTTTCATGGTTGAATTGCTGCAAAGAAACCACTTCAAAAGGACACCAATAAGATGTTAAGACTTGTTTGGACCAAGAAACATGAGCAAGGGACATCAGACAGGTTGAAATCTGTCCTTGGGCTGATGAGTCCACATTTGAGATTTTTGGTTCCAAATGCAGTGCCTTTGTGAGACGCAAAGTAGGTGAACGGATGATCTCTGCATGTGTGGTTCCACTGAAGCATGGAGGTGGTGTGAGGCTGCTTTGCATGTGATAGTCGGTGATTTATTTAAAATTCAAGGCACACTTAACCAGCATGGCTACCACAGCATCTGGTTTGCGCTTAGTGGGACTATCATTTGTTTTTCAAAAGGACAATGACCCAAAACATACTTCCAGGCTGTGTAAGGGCTATTTGACCAAAGAGAGTGTTGCAGGGCAGATGACCTGATGATCAGATGACCTGGCCTTCACAATATCCCAACCTCAACCCAATTGAGATAGTTTGGGATGAGTTGAACCGCAAAGTGAAGGAAAAGCAGACAAGTGCTCAGCGTATGTGGGAACTCGATAACGACTGTTGGAAAAGCATTCCAGGTGATTCTGGTTGAGAGAATGCTAAGAGTATGCAAAGCTGTCATTGAGTCAAAGGGTGGCTACTTTGAAGATTCTAAAATATATTTTGATTTAACACTTTTTTGCTTACTACATTATTCCATTTCATAGTTTTGATGTATTCTCTATTCTAGAATGTAGAAAATCATCAAAATAAAGAAAAAACCTTGAATGAGTAGGTGTGTCCAAACTTTTGACTGGTACTGTATGTATTTAAGGTAGAAATCTGACATGGGCTGCAAGACCGAAATAAGTTTGTAAATCTTTCATAGACGTACTTATCTTCTACCAATATTACATTTTTTTAATGGAATTTAATATTTCATTCCTGAACGTAGAGGTATTTGAATCATAGCGGCTAATATCAGTGAAGTTGAAAGATTCTGAATGATTCAAAGCTTGTAAACTTTTTTTGGTCAATTATTGCAGGTTAACCTTCAACATACCAATATCAGCACACCAAGGACAAAGACTGTCAAACCTTGACCTTAATCCCCATTTATCTTGTAAAGTTCTCAAAGACCAACCCAACACTGCCCATGTCATACTGGCCAGAGATGGAAGAGGAAGTGAGACATCCCACTAATTTTCTGTTTCAATGGATGTCAATGAATTAAGTAGACCAGACCCAGCTGCGATTGAATTGGTGTCCATGGTAGAGCCACTCCCTTAAGTAAACTAACTGATTTTTTTTTTCTCCAATGATGAACGGCCTGAGTGAACTGTCTTCAGTGTCACCACTATCTTTGATACTGGCATAGAGAATGCACTGAATAAAAGAGGGCAAACAAGTGGTACCAAATAGCAATTATGGAATTTATTTTTTTGTCAGAGATTAAACCATGTCTGTAGCAAAGCTTACATCAGACTGTATTTCGGCCTGCACACCGTAGGATACAAAAAGTGTTTTATACATTAAAGACAAGCAGTAGCACAGCACAATCAAGCATTTGTTCTGACAGCATATAAACACTGGCAATCTTACGTCAGCCTTAGTAGACAGCCTTGGCTGGAATGATGGCTTTCTTTAGCAGTAGCCAGTCAGCGAACCTGGTTGGCATGTAGGACATAGGGATCCAGAAGAACTTGGCGTCCCACCCTGGCGAGTAACGGGTGCGAGGACGGACTGCAGCGACAGCGTGCTCCATACAGCTCACCACCTTCATCAGGTCGGCGTCGGACATCTTGTCAAGCTTCTCCCTCATCCTCACCTCCACTAGAAGGGACAGAGAAGGTTTGTCTTTAGCTATTCAAGATGGCCACTTACACTAGAACATCGGGGTGAATAATGCTTTCTGAATAGATCAAATCCTTTGGAAGACTGATGTCACAGAGGGCAGACTGAATAAAAAAACAGCCAAATTTTGCATCGGCTATAGAAAACATTTGTGCAAATTAATACATTCCAGAATGTAGGAAAATAAAACTTTTATATTTACCCTTGTCCAAATAATCATGTCCATAATCATCTCTGACTTCTTGTGGCATCTTCTCCCACAGCTGCTTGAAGCTTTTCCCCAGGACTATCCAGTCGGTCATGGTGGTCTTGAAAAAGCCTGGCTCAATGCAGAGGACTTTGACTCCGAAAGGTACCATGTTTCTCCTGAAAAACAAGGTAACAAAACTTCTGTTTACAAAATTTCCTCTGATATGTTACAGATTTTTATAGTTTCATTCGCTGAAGTCAAACAGTCAAAGTTGTATTCCTTATGGTTCACAATTGCTAGATTACTGAATGTATGTAAAAAAAAAATGTTTAAACACTGATGAAAAATATGGCATGGATAGGATAATGTTCTTGTTTCACCTGAGACTGTCATTGAAGGCCTCCACTCCAAACTTAGACACAGTGTAAGGTCCTCCACCTGGACTGATCCTGCCAAACACACTGGCTACGTTGACCACGCGACCCCTGGCCTTCTTGATGAGGGGCAGCACACTCAGGGTGACTGCGATGACCCCGTTCAGGTTCACGTCCAGCATGGACTTGTAGTCATCAATGGTCAGCCAATCACATGGGGCCGAGGGCATGGCCACGCCTGCGTTGTTCACCACAGCCCACAGACCTAGAAGGTGACAGGTCATTAGGTAGCTCTATGAACATGCATTATTTCACATAAGGACAAAGATACCGGCACTCGGGCCTCCCGGGTGGCGCAGTGGTCTAAGGCACTGCATCGCAGTGCTAGCTGTGCCACCAGAGACTCTGGGTTCGAGCCCAGGCTCTGTCGCAGCCAGCCGTGACCGGGAGGTCCATGGGGCGACGCACAATTGGCCTAGCGTCGTCCGGGTTAGGCCGGTAGGGATATCCTTGTCTCATCGCGCACTAGCAACTTCTGTAGCGGGCCGGGCGCAGTGCACGCTAACCAGGTCTGACACATTGGTGCGGCTGGCTTCCGGGTTGGATGCGCGCTTTGTTAAGAAGCAGTGCGGCTTGGTTGGGTTGTGTTTCGGAGGACGCATGGCTTTCGACCGTCGTCTCTCCTGAGCCCGTACGGGAGTTATAGCGATGAGACAAGATAGTAACTACTAACAATTGGATACCACGAAATTGGGGAGAAAAGGGCTAAAAAAAAAAATTTTTTTTTAAAGATACCGCCACTCAACATGAATGTCAACACATGTAACTGAACTGGTAATATTGCATCATTTGACTGGAAACAAATGATGACTGTTTAATTTTCAATATAAACACAGACACTCACCCCTAGCCCCAACTTTGTCTTTAATCAAAGCAGCTGCTTTGTCGACGCTCTCGTTCTTTTTGACATCCAGGTGGAGGGTGGTGAATCTGCCTGAACAGGCCTTCCTCAGATCTTCCTCTCCCTTCTCTGTGAAGCAGGATGCGATCACACAGAAACCCAGCTCGTCCAGATGTCTGGCCAGTAGGTTGCCGAAACCAGAGTCACACCCCGTGATGTAGACATATTTGTCTCCTTTGCCTGGGACTCTTGGGATCTCCCGGAACCAGCGGTACAGGTAGTAAAACACCACCAGTCCAAGGAGGTACAGAAACATGTCTGGGGACAGGATGAGACAGACAGCCTTTTAATAAGTCGTCTCTAGTTTATCAACATTTTAAGCTAAAGGTTCTGATCTGTTGTGTCAGCCACATTGTATAAAATAGTTTTTTAGATGCTACTGGTTGTATTCATTTGGGATCTATCGCATCCCACAACTGTCCCAGACTATGTTTGGAATATTTATTTCTCACACAGAATTGAATAGTCAACTTTTGTTCTATGGGGGATAGTAGACTGACATAGGCTAGTGATTTTGCTGTTCGTTAGGCCTACTCATCTTGTTGGCTGATGAAAAGTAAATGTGAACAGTTCTTCCAATATCGTCAATATGCAACACGGAATTGGATAAGGATGCACACAGTTGCATCCCCAATGGGTCTATCTTAACTTGTAGCCTGTGAGAAAGACCCGATCACGTGATGAGAGCCTTGTGGATTGCGCAGCACTCAGGGAGAAGGGCACAACACAGCACTCTGGGCTGCAAAATGCATGGATTTTTTAGGGTGCATTACGGCCACAAAGGGGATGCTGCTGTTAAAATTGAGGCATTATCAAGTGCTTGTCAAATGAGAGACTGATGAAGTGTGTACAGATGCAAAAAAACAAAGCAGAGCTCATGCCTTTCAAGCGACTTTTTTCAAATCATCATTAGAGTCTCGTCATGCAGCCTTCCAATAAATTAAAAATCAAAACAAAAACCCCAACATTTATAGAACTACTAAAGTTACATTAATAACTTTAAATTAAGCATATAGGAGTACCTATTTCTTTGTTAACCGCTCAACACAGAATAGCCGCCGCATGTGCGCACTCCCTCAAATCGTTTGGAAAAAATATTCATATTTTATTCAGCTTTGTTCAATTTTATTCTTCATAATATAAAAATAATGCCATGGAATTATAAGCTAGTCTTATCTGCTAAATGAACTAGTGTAGCCCACAGCATTTTGGCATAGCCACATCAAGACAACTCAGAGTATGCTTTTCTTTTCTTCTGAAATATACTATAATTTTCTTCATATCATGCTTTTTTAGACCTGTTTAAAGTAAATAATGGATTTATTGTGAAAGTCTAGGCTACATTCAGTGGTGTAAAGTACTTAAGTAAAAATACGTTAAAGTACTACTACTTAAGTTTTTTGGGGTATCTGTACTTTCCTATTTTTGATTACTTTTACTTTACTACATTCCTGAATAAAATCATGTACTTTTTACTCCATACATTTTTCCCTGACACCCAAAAGTACTCGTTACATTTTGAATGCTTAGCAGGACAGGGAAATTGTATAATTCACGCACTTAAGAGAAAATACCTGGTCATCCCTACTGCTTCTGATCTGACAGACTCACTAAACACTAATGCTTTGTTTGTAAATGATGTCTGAGTGTTGGAGTGTGCCCCTGGCTGTCCGTAAATTTAAAAAACAAGATAATCGTGCTATCTGGTTTGCTTAATATAAGGAATTTGAAATTATTTATAGTTTTACTTTTGATACTTAAATATATTTTAGCAAATACATTTACTTTTGATACTTAAGTATATTTAAAACACAAATACTATTTCACTTTACTCAAGTAGGATTGTACTGGGGGACTCACTTTTTCTTGAGTCATTTTCTATTAAGCCCCACCCACCATTCCTCAGTGTACCAAACAAAGTGCTTGGGCCATCACAGCAAGTTATAGAAATATGCACATGACACAATATGCGGTTAGACATACATCAAGTGGAATGATAGGATCTGCCTTTTACAGTTCATCAGTAATATGCGTCTTGTAACAGTAGCTTATAGTAATAACGTTATTGTAGCTATACAGTCCGTAGCTGGAACAGAACAAGGATCAACAGTTATTATGTGCCTGTTTCAACGTGTACTCTCTTGTGCAGTTGCTCTTTGTAAATTATCCACTACAAAATGAGCCAATCTCTTGCCAAAATGTCCTTAAAACCACAACTAACAAATACTATTGAACATGTGGTTCAAATAAACTGGAAGGAATCTGTGCAACACTCCTGCATTTCTATTTGAGTGTAATCTCATGTTATATGCAAGTTCTCGGTGTTTCAACTAACACAATATGTGCAGTCAGGGCGTTGACAGAAGTGAAAATCCAATGAAACCATATCAAATTACCTTTTTACTATTGGAGAAAAAAACACTGCAAGTAGAATTATATAGTGACGAGTTGGCCTAAAGAATGTCCAACTATTGTCATTAATGCCTTTTTATTGAAAAAAAAGAAGATTATTCGTCAGAGCTGTCAAACTCTCAATTTCAATAACATGAATGCGCACTGCCCATCACATAACAATAAATATTTGTTCGATCAATTATAATAGATTGCCTATCCTCAACTTCTGCATGTTCAAGAAGACTACAGTCTGGTGGAATATTGAAGTCTTACCAGTCGGAAATGTTCCACGCCAGCGCAACAAAAGTAACAGTTTTCATAAAATACTCAAGACCAAACTCTGCACAAGGACTCTGCACAAGGACGTCACATGTCTAGTTCTGACCAATCGGAGCCAAGTTATGTCATTAGAATTAATTAGGTCAAAAATGATTTGATTCCACCTCCTTTGACAGGAACTTGAAACCATTTCACATTCTCTTGACTTCAAAATGGAAGGAATATGAACGTATTCCCTTATCCATATTTCATCAATGTCTAATAGATGACCATTTTCTTTAAAATTAGGCCTACCTATTACATTGCATATTAAATCCCGATATAATTAATACAAAGATGATTTTTACAGAAAATGTGTTTTACATTTTAAAATATGGTTGTCATGGATTATCATTTCAAATATACTGAACAAAAATATGAACGAAACATGTAAAGTGTTCATCCCATGTTTCCTGCGTTGAAATAAAAGATAACAGAAATGTTCCATATTTACAAAAAGCTTCTTCATCTCAAATTTTGTGCACGCATTTGTTTTCATCCCTGTTAGTGAGCATTTCTCCTTTGCCAAGATAATCCACCCAACTGACAGGTGTGGCATGTCAAGAAACTGATTAAACAGCATTACACAGGTGGGTGGATTACACATTGTGCTGGGGACAATAAAAGGCCACTCTAAAATGTGCAGTTTTGTCACACAACACAAGTTTTGAGGGAGCGTGCAAATGGCATGCTGACGGCAGGAATGTTCACCAGAGTTGTTGCCAGATAATTAAATGTTCATTTCTCTACCATAAGCTGCCTCCAACGTCATTTTAGAGAATTTGGCAGTACGTCCAACCAGCCTCACAACCGCAGAACATGTTTAACCACGCCAGCCCAGGACCTCCACATCTGGCTTATTCACCTGCGGTATATTTCTGTCTATAATAAAGCCCTTTTGTGGGGAAAAACTCATTCTGATTGGCTGGGCCTGGCTCCCAAGTGCCTTTACCCTCTCAGGCCCACCCATGGCTGCGCCCCTGCCCAGTCATGTGAAATCCATAGATTAGGGCCTAATGAATTCATTTCAAATGACTGATTTCCTTATATGAACTGTAACTCAGTAAAATCTCTTGCATGTTGCGTTTATATTTTTGTTCAGTATAGTTCAACTCAATACTAACTCAAGGTCATGCCTTGTATTTCAATGATCACT
This sequence comes from Oncorhynchus mykiss, assembly GCF_057628025.1. Classification (NCBI taxonomy): domain Eukaryota; kingdom Metazoa; phylum Chordata; class Actinopteri; order Salmoniformes; family Salmonidae; genus Oncorhynchus; species Oncorhynchus mykiss. The sequence continues at coordinate 27,875,787 of NC_143039.1, forward strand.
AGATGGCGGCAAATACTTGTAGGCTATTGAAAACGGGCGTTATCAATAATATAAATAGTTTCTGCTCATCCTAATTTGAGCCAGTTTGCTACAGAAGGAAAAGGATCCCGCAGCAACAGGAAATGTTCATTATTATGTGGATTATAATTAATGTACATTTTTCGTATGGGAAAATCAAGTCTCACATTTCAAAGTGGAAATTACAAACTTCAGAAGCCTTTTTATACCTCAAATACACTGCAAGTTTAACATTTCCTGGAAAGTTCTCCTGCGACAGGGTGATCAAATTTAGATCCTATATCGGTACATTCATTGACCCCAACCAAAATAATGATCTATCACCTTATCTACCACTCGTAAGTTAATTTCATAAAATAGGTTTTTAATTGACAGATTGTGCTACATTAATTGATGAACTACTATAGACATAGTTCTGATCTAGGCAAGCTGTATTAGTAGTCAGTAAACACAACTATCTGCCAATCCATTTGAATGGCCATAGTTTAGCTACAGTAGAGCAAGAACAATGCTGGCAGTGGCCTGTAATGATCTGCAAAGTGAATTGTCATAATGTTGCTATAATGGACAACACTACCTACTCTGGGAGTTAATCATTACGTAACAAACTGTTGGCTTATTTGGGCATGTTTCAACGAGCCTGTTTCCAGAACCTTTTCTTCACGTGTCAGTAGCCTTCACAAGCGTGTCACAGCCCCAGGGGCACACAGGCCTATTCACCTGCTTCCCAATGGGGAGGGAAAACATACCCTTTACAGTTACAATTCACAAACAAAAAGGAAAATTGGTTTGAGTTAGTACTACTCATGGAATAAGGTTGTGGGCTCAAATTGGAAGTGCTGTTGCTTGTTAGTAATGGCTTCCCAACCCCATGAAAGCAAGTAAAAGCAACAAAAAGTCCCAGTTAGGAGAGAACCTGTTATGACAAGACTGCTAAAATGCAAATGCAACAGAAATATAATGATTTCAGACAGATCATATCGGCTTGTTTAGGACTGAAGAGGACAGCAGCCCGGAGGGAGATGACGTGGAAGTTGTTTGACTTAGCTTCAACTCTTGGAAAGTATCCTGTCTCCACACACTGTTTGTGTTCACATGTAGAAGGGTCAATAAACTGTAATATCTGTAGATGTCATCAATGTGATATGATGAATGTGTAACACTGAGCCCAATCATCGATGGATGTCTTATAGATTTTGCCATAGTCTTTGATCACTTAAACACCTTGGGCAGTACGAACCGACAGGACACTTACCTCTAAACACGATCGTATGACCCCAAGTTCCAGCCTGGACCGGCTTGCACGTGGTGCAGAGGGCCTCAGCATCTTCCAGCCCACAGCCACCCTATCAGTCTACTCTTTACCCACTATCAGTGACCACCTGCCATCTCTACAGACACAGTGGTGGCACGAGGCTGTCAGGTGGACTCGGCTGCACATGTCTTAGTACGGACTGGAGACCATTAGTGTACTGTACAATTGGATCGACTATAATGTAAAGAAGCAGAATCCAACAAGGGTTTTAGTGCAAAGAGGAGATAAGTAGTTTTTTATTGGATTTGGGAAACAACAAGTTGGTAGGTATCTCAGTGATAATACAATACATTTCAAATGGGATGTATTTTGGCTTTGTAATTCATTTTTATTATATATCTTTCCTCTCATGAATGTATTGTAGACAGTCCAGGATGCCTGCTGGATCAGTGAAATTACACAGCATCAAAAAGCTGGGAGAAGAAAACAATGGTTTTGATGAAGGCACACCTGCATAAATATGATTCTGTTCAATGCATCATTTTGATGTCACTTTCCTGACATAAACAGTGCTATCAAAAAGTATAATATTTATTTATCATCTCTTCATTACAGAACCGAACAACGCATTCATGTAAGTGCATCTTCCTCAGATAAAAAACAACAACACTTGTCATGACTTATATTCGGTGTGATTTGAGTTCTGGTTGGTAAAATGTATAAATCAAACTATTTATTTATTTATTTAACTAGGCAAGTCAGTTAAGAACAAATTCTTATTTACAATGAAGGCCTACTCCGGCCAAACCCGGACGATGCTGTGCCAATTGTGCATCACCCTATGGGATTCCCAATCACAGCCGGTTGTGATACAGCCTGGAATTGAACCAGGGTCTGTAGTGACACCTCTAGCACTGAGATGCAGTCGGGAGCCCATTTCTTATCATGTTTCTCAGAATTGTGACATGTAAAAACAAGGTCACATTTAATAGCATGTTCTTTTTTTCCTCCGCTGCAGGACGATGGGGAACCTGGAACAGAACACAGAGTAAGTCCATCTTCACCCCCTACATTATTCCCACTCATGTCCTTTAGGCTTTGACTAATTTCTCTGTGATTGTCCCAGGTCTCCAAACAAGAAGAAGGAAGCTGCTATCAGGATTGGCTTCTTTCAGCTGGTAAAGTATTTTATTTGTGTTTCTTTTCATAGAGATAAAACAAAACCGTACCTAACTCTATGGTTCCTTCAGTGAATTCCCTGTGCGGTTGTGTAGTGTTGTGTGAAGGTCACATGAAGATGTTTTTATTTCATCTCATTTGTGTGGGAGTGCTGGTTCATAACTCTTGTACATAAGAACTTTAAACCACAACTGGACTGGAAATCATCAGAAACATGTACAAGAATGGTAGGTACAATATGAGAATGGAGCATCATGGGACAGACTCATCACACACAGGCAGGTTCCAATGGGGTGCCTTTATTTTAGCAATGACTATATTACCATCTACATGGTTACAGTGGTTAAAGCATGCATATTTTGTCCAGGTAGTACATACTGAGACGGTAGGTCAGATTATCAGAACACCTGTTGTGATGACTGACACATTGGTTGGTTGTGTGTGTTCGGTGTGTGTGTGTGTGTATTTGCAGTTCCGTTTCGCCACATGCCTGGAGACCCTGATGATGCTGGGGGGTAGTGTGTGTGCCTTCCTCCACGGTTCCGCTAAGCCTCTCATGCTGCTGGTGTTCGGGATGCTCACCGACACCTTCATCGAGTACGACATCGAGTTACAGGAGCTCCTGAACCCCAGGAAGGAACGTATCAACAACACCATACAGTGGAAGAACCAGTCAGTATGGACAGACTGGCTGGACAGCACCAAGACTGATAAGATGAAGAATTTAACATGCGGGTAAGTCCTATTCGTTGCTGCACAGAAGAGTAGAACTTTGCTACACATGGAATTTCTATATCAAGGATTGAGGATAGAAAGATATATTTTATATTTTAACCTACATCTGTATGACATTCATTCTCAGGCTTCTGGACATTGAGTATGAGATGACCAATTTTGCCTACTATTACGTTGCCATCGGATGCGCAGTTTTCCTGCTAGGATACCTTCAAGTAAGTATATAGTTGGCATCAACATACTGAGTTCAAGCAGTTTGATGACAGAGCGCTAGATCTTGATTGCTTTGAATGCCTTATTTCTCTTTTAGATCACGTTGTGGGTGACGTCTGCAGCGCGACAGATCCAGATCATCAGAAAGATGTACTTCAGGAAGGTGATGAGGATGGAGATTGGCTGGTTCGACTGCACCTCGACTGGAGAGTTAAACACACACATGTCAGAGTAAGAGAAAAACACAGACCAAAATTCCACTTTTAGGTTTTAAGAGAAAAAGTTCTGGGAAAGTTTTGCATTTATTGTCATGTTTAGGACCAGTACAGATGTAGGATCTTAATTTGATCACTCTTTTGTTGCTGAGAATTTTCCTACACAGCAGGTAGTGTAGTGTATTTGAGTTTTAAAACAAACTGTTAGGGAAATTCTGCAGTTCTATAAAGTATAAAGGTACTCAGATCCAATCATTTTGGTTGGGATTTGAAATTTCAGACTTTATTTGCCCTAACAAAACCTGTATCAACCCCTACAAAAATGTCCATTAATTAACTTCTTGATGCACCCATCCCGTTAGCGGGATAATTTTCGTCAACCACCGCTGAATTGCAGAGCGCCAAATTCAAATTTAACTACTAAAAATACAACATTTTCATGAAATCACAAGTGCAATATAGAAAAACATAGCTTAGCTTGTTGTTAATCCACCTTGCGTGTCAGATTTCAATAAAGCTTTTCAGCGAAACATACCAAGCGTTTATGTAAGCACATCTCTCTCAGTAGACAAAATATTACAAACAGCTAGCAGCCAAGTAGATTGGTCACGAAAGTCAGAAAAGCAATGGATTAAATCTCTTACCTTTGATGATCTTCGGATGTTTGCACTCACGAGACTCCCAGTTACACAATAAATGTTCCTTTTGTTCCATAAAGATAATTTTTATATCCAAAATACCTCCTTTGGCGCGTTATGTTCAGAAATCCACAGGCTCGAGCGGTCACGACATCGCAAACGAAAATTCCAAATAGTATCCGTAATGATCGAGGAAACATTTCAAATGTTTTTTATAATCAATCCTCAGGTTGTTTTTACAATATATAATCGATAATATATCAACCGGGACTGTAGCTTCTTCAATAGTAGAGAGAGAGAAAATGGCTGCACCAAGCTGTTGCGCATACAAAACGCTGCTGGCACCCAGCCATACAATGACGCGATGTGAACTTTCTCGGTCATTTTTCAAAATAAAAGCCTGAAACTATGTCTAAAAACTGTTCACACCATAGGAAAACGAATCTTGTTGATATCCCTTTAAATGGAGCGAAGGCAGGCTATGGAACATGGAGCTTTCAAAATAGAAGCCACTTCCTGGTTTGATTTTCGCCTGCAATATCAGTTCTGTTATATTCACAGACAATATTTTGACAGTTTTGGAAACTTTAGAGTGTCTTCTATCCTAATCTGACAATTATATGCATATTCTAGATTCTGGGCCTGAGAAATAGGCAGTTTAATATGGGTACGTTTTTCATCCAAACATCAAAATATTGCCTCCTACACTCAAGAGGTTTTAACTATGGTCCACATAATAATTCACATTTCCTGTTGCTGCAGGATTATTTTCCTGCAGTAGCAAACTGTAGCAAACAATCTGTTGTTGTTCTTGAACCTGACCTGGAAAAACATTAATGATTCTCATGACTCTGTCTGTGGTGTGCCCCGCTATTTCACAGCGACATCAACAAGATCAATGACGCCATGGCGGATCAAGTGAGCATCTTTATCCAGCGTTTCACCACCTTCATGTGTGGTTTTGCGATTGGCTTTGTGAAGGGATGGAAGTTAACGCTCATCATCACCGCAGCCAGCCCTCTCATTGGAGTAGGCGCCGCCCTCATGGCTCTGGTAGGATGGTCAACGTCAATCAATGTGGTCACTTCCTGTCCCAATACACTGAAATGGTCCCTTTCCTTCCCTCTTCTCCATTTAACTCTGTTAGGAATGGATAGATGAAAGCAATTTACTAGTGGTCACTTAGTAAAGGAGACAATGAAAGTTAAAGGTGAGAAGGAAATCTCATTTATGAGTATTAGGACTAGGCCTATGATTTACATGATTAATTTTCTATGTGTCGATTCTCAATGAGCTCCATTGAGGTGAGTGTTAGTAAGTGTACTGTACTGAATGCACCTTTCTACTTACCTCCTCTGCTCTCGTCTAGTTTGTGGCCAAGCTAACAGGTCAGGAGCTGCTGGCCTATGCTAAGGCTTGAGACGTAGCCGACGAGGTGCTCACCTCCATCAGAACAGTGGCCTCTTTCAGAGGAGAGCTAAAGGAAGTGGAGAGGTAATATAATAACATGACTGAAACTGCCCCAACATTTTCTTCTTTAGTTACTTGCTGAATTTGTAAGTGTCAATACTCGCTAGCCAAATTTAACATTCTTTACGTTGATCAGCCTCACAATATATTGTTAATTCCATTAATTGTTTTCTCATTAAGGGGCAACTAGTAGCACCGCCTTACATATAATATCCAGTGCTGGGCCTCTATCCCAGTTTAAAGGGACGCTCCAGAACATTTGTGTAATTTCAGCAAGTAGTTTTGAAAGTAGTGCTTACAAGCCAAAACGGGTCCCTGCTTTTTGTGTACTACATCATCCAATTGTGTACTACATCATCATCACTACAAGAATCACAGTTGTTTGTTGGAATTCGTGTGATATGTTACGAATCCAATTCGTACGATATGTTACGATTTTGTCGTGCTTAAGATCCCAGATTGCATCTTTAACCCTCTATCCCTTTCTCTCTCTCTCCCAGGTATGGCAAGAACCTGATCTCAGCTCAGCGTTGGGGCATCAGGAAGGGCCTGATCATGGGCTTCTTCACAGGCTACATGTGGTTTATCATCTTCCTGTGTTACGCCCTGGCCTTTTGGTACGGATCCAGCCCAGTGGTGGACACACAAGAGTACAGCCCGGAACACTGTTACAGGTACTATTTTGTAACCATACGGCCAACACCATGAAGGTATACTTTATAAAGAGTCCGTAAGTAGATCAGCTATAGACTGTGAATCAAATTTCTTTGGTTTTTGAATTAATAATAATCACCTCATCTGTCCTGTGTCTTGTCTGTCATCGCAGGTTTTGATTGGTGTGCTGATAGCAGCCCTGAACTTAGGGCAGGCATCTCCATGTCTGGAGGCATTTGCTGCAGGAAGAGGAGCTGCTACCATCATCTTTGAGACCATCGACAGGGTGGGAATCACAACATTGTTGGAGAATTTCATTGAGCATTCAATATACTGTGTACACGCTCACTTTACACAGCCCTGGTGGTTAACACTGCCATTTGTCTGGCTGTGTCACTGTGCCTAGGGGCCGGACATCGACTGCCTCTCAGAAGCAGGGTACAGACTGGACAAGGTCAAAGGGGACATCGAGTTCTATAACGTCACCTTTTCACTACCCATCCAGACCTGAAGTCGTGGTATTGTGGCTTTGTATTTCCTATAACGACGACATGCATCTGATTATTGTGTCGCAGGGCAATCGTGGAATATTTCCGTAAAGATGCAGTCTGTAATTTGTTTTGTGCCGTGTCAGATCCTGGACCAGCTGAGTGTAGCAGTGAATTCTGACGAGACGACCACCTTTGTGGGGCCCAGTGGAGCGGGGAAGAGTACTGCCGTGCAGCTCATCCAACGATTCTACGACCCGAAGGAGGGCATGGTAAGTTATCTTCCATTACATAAACTCAGGAAAAAAAAGAAATGTCCCTTTTTCAGGACCCTGTCTTTCAAAGATAATTCGTAAAAATCCAAATAACTTCACAGATATTCATTGTAAAGGTTTAAAAACTGTTTCCCATGTTTGTTCAATGAACCATAAACAATGAATGAACATGCACCTGTGGAATGGTCGTTAAGACACTAACTGCTTACAGACTGTAGGCAATTAAGGTTACAGTTATGAAAACATAGGACACTAAAAATGCCTTTCTACGGACTCTGAAAAACATCAGAAGAAAGATGCCCAGGGTCCCTGCTCAGGGTCCCTGAACGTGCCTTAGGCATTCTGCAAGGAGGCATGAGGACTGCAGATGTGGCCAGGGCAATAAATTGCAATGTCCGTACAGTGAGATGCCTAAGACAGCACTACAGAGAGACAGGACGGACAGCTGATCTGACTCGCAGTGGCATACCACGTGTAACAACACCTGCAGAGGATCGGTACATCCAAACATCACACCTGCGGGACAGGTACAGGATGGCAACAACAATTACCAGCGTTACACCAGGAACGCACAATCCCTCCATCAGTGCTCAGACTGTCCGCAATAGGCTGAGAGAGGCTGGCTTGAGGGCTTGTAGGCCTGTTGTAAGGCAGGTCCTCACCAGACATCACTGGCAACAATGTCGCCTATAGGCACAAACCCACCGTCGCTGGACCAGACAGGACTGGCACAAAGTGCTCTTCCCTGACGAGTCAGGGTTTTGTCTCACCAGGGGTGATGGTCGGATTCGCATTTATCGTCGAAGGAATGAGCGTTACACCGAGGCCTGTGCTCTGGAGCGGGATCGAGGTGGAGGGTCCGTCATGGTCTGGGACGGTGTGTCACAGCATCATCGGACATGAGCTTGTTGTCATTGCAGGCAATCTCAGTGCTGTGTGTTACAGGGAAGACATCCTCCTTCCTCATGTGGTACCCTTCCTGCAGGCTCATCTTGACATGACCCTCCAGCATGACAATGCCACCAGCCATACTGCTCGTTCTGTGCGTGATTTCCTGCAAGACAGGAATGTCAGTTCTGCCATGGCCAGCGAAGAGCCCAGAGCCCGGTAACATCTCACAGCAAGAACCGGCAAATCTGGAGCAGTCCATGTGGAGGAGATGCACTGCAGTACTTCATGCAGCTGTTGGCCACACCAGATACTGACTGTTACTTTTGATTTTGACCCCCCCTTTGTTCAGGGACACATTATTCCATTTATGTTAGTCACAGGTGTGTGGAACTTGTTCAGGTTATGTCTCAGTTGTTGAATCTTGTTATGTTCATACAAATATTTACACGTTAAGTTTGCTGAAAATAAACTCAGTTGACAATGAGAACGTTTCTTTTTTTGCCGAGTTTATATTTAACATGATGTAACACATTAGTAAAATAATGCTACCTCTATCAATACAAACGTGCACCTCCACTAAAGTGTATCATTGAGAGAGTCTTTAGAGGAAATAGTGTAGAGACATTTGAAATATCCCATTTTTCTCCCTCCCTCCCATCCTCTCTTTCTCCTTGTTTATGCCTTGTCTCAGGTGACCTTGGATGTCCATGACATCAGAGGCCTGAACATCCAATGGCTACGTTCGTTGATGGGCATCGTGGAGCAGGAGCCCGTGCTGTTCGCCACAACCATCGGCGAGAATATCCGCTACGGTCACCCCGGAGTCACCCTGGATGACATCATCCATGCCACCAAAGAGGCTAATGCCTACAACGTTATATTAGGCCTACCACAGGTGAGGTTGACATCATTTAGCGTGCTATACATTGAGGGCTAGTGTAACTGGTGTCAAATGGCTAGCTAAATTTGACACGCTGGTGGGAGAGGGCAGAGGTCAGATGAGCGGCGGTCAGAAGCAGCGTATCGCCATCGCCCGGGCCCTGGTCAGGAACCCCCGGATCCTACTGCTGGACATGGCCACCTCCACTCTGGACAATGAGAGTGAGGCTGTGGTACAGGAGGCTCTGGACAAAGTGGGTGGTTGCGTCCCAAATAGCACCCTCTTCCCTAAATAAAGCAGGAAGTGACCAGGAAGTGTCTCTGCTAGGATCAATTAATTACAGTGATAATAGTTAGGATAACTCTGACGATAGATTGTGTTTTCGTATCATTTTTCATACAACAGGATCAGACCTAAGTACGTGACAAATGGTAGAAAAACAACCATGAAAATAACCATATTTACAGTAGCCAGGTAGGATAACGGTCTCGTGTTTATCTTCTATAAGGTACGCAATGGCCGCACCACCATCTCCATAGCCCATCGTCTGTCCACCATTAAGAACGCGGACGTGATCGTGGGCTACGAGCATGGGCGGGCGGTGGAGAGGGGGCAAGGGGAGAGGGGGCAATAGAGGGGGCAATATGTGGAGAGGGGGCAAGCTGGAGAGGAATGGTGTTTACTTCATTCTGGTCACCCTAAAAAGCCAAGGAGACAAGGCTCTCAACTGGAAGGCCAGACAGAGTAGGTCCCTATGAGATCAATGCATTCCCATCCTTTGCCAAAATTCTAAAGTTGACTTGAACGCACTTTTGTCAACATAAAAAGTATTAAGAGAGAAATTAATGTGCAGGAACATTTTTAACAAAACATTTCTTATAACATTTTGTGTAATAACCTCCCTCCTTTTGCCAGTGTCAGTGCGGGCAACGACGAACCAGAGCAGAAGAATCTATCCAGGGAGATGGAGATGTTGGTGCGTACCTTATAGAAGATACAGGGCCAGTCTCAGGTACTGTAGAACTACATCTCTCATGATGCACTTCACATTCTTTTCACAAGGCCTCACTCACATCTGGTTTCCTTGTAATCCGACACACATCTGGGTGAAGCACGGCAGACATTTTGTGCCAGAATACTGACTGATGAAGCCATTTTGTATCTTGGTAGTGCACTGACATGTTCAGAGCCTCTATCAGGAAGAGGACCTGCTCACAGCTGTCCAACCTCATTCCAGAAGCAGAATCCTTTGTATCTCAGGCAGACGCGGGCAAGGTCTGTGTGTGTGTGTGTGTGTGAAGGAGGTTGGTATGGAAGTCATCAACAGGGTTAAACGGGGGTTACTTACTACTTACCCTTTCCAGGTAATCTACAGTTTACACGTGTGCATTTGTTAGACATGTATCCACAGTCCATGCACGTGTGTTTGTGTCCAGAGTGCCTTTGTAGAGGAGGTGGAGGAGCATGTTGAGCCTGCTCCAGTGACCAGGATCCTGAAGTACAATGCCCCTGAATGGCCCTACATGCTGTTTGGAACCATCGGAGCTGCTGTCAAAGGAGGAGTCAACCCAGTGTACTCCCTGCTCTTCAGTCAGATTCTGGGGGTAAGGTGGAGGGGTGGAGTAATAACCAAGACCGTCTTCATTGAATATCGGTTCATTAACTTAATAAGTGTATGTGTGTATGTGTGTGTATTCCTCAAATCAAATCAAATTTGATTTGTCACATACACATGGTTAGCAGATGTTGATGTGAGTGTAGTGAAATGCTTGTGCTTCTAGTTCCGACAGTGCAGTAATAACCAACGAGTAATCTAATCTAACAATTTCACAACAGCTACCTTATACACACACAAGTGTAAAGGGATGAATAATATGTACATAAAGATATATGAATGAGTGATGGTACAGAACGGCATAGGCAAGATGCAGTAGATGGTATCGAGTACAGTATATACATATGAGATGAGTAATGTAGGGTATGTAAACATTACATTAAGTGGCATTGTTTAAAGTGGCTAGTGATACATTTTTTACATGTATGGCAGCAGCCACTCAATGGTAATGGTGGCTGTTTAACAGTCTGATGGCCTTGAGATAGAAGCTGTTTTTCAGTCTCTCGGTCCCTGCTTTGAATCACCTGTTCTGACCTCGCCTTCTGGATGATAGCGGGGTGACCAGGCAGTGGCTCGGGTGGTTGTTGTCCTTGATGATCTTTATGGCCTTCCTGTGACATCTGGTGGTGTAGGAGTCCTGGAGGGCAGGTTGTTTGCCCCCGGTGATGCGTTGTGCAGACCTCACTACCCTCTGGAGAGCCTTACAGTTGTGGGCGGAGCAGTTGCCGTACCAGGCAGTGACACAGCCCGAAAGGATGCTCTCAATTGTGCATCTGTAAAAGTTTGTGAGTGCTTTTGGTGACAAGCCGAACTTCTTCAGCCTCCTGAGGTTGAAGAGGCGCTGATGCGCATTCTTCACCACGCTGTCTTTGTGGGTGGACCATTTCAGTTTGTCTGTGATGTGTACGCCAAGGAACTTAAAACTTACTACCCTCTCCACCTCTGTCCCGTTGATGTGGATATTGGGGTACTCCCTCTGCTGTTTCCTGAAGTCTACGATCATCTCCTTTGTTTTGTTGACGTTGAGTGTGAGGTTATTGTCCTGACACCACACTCCGGGGGCCCTCACCTCCTCCCTGTAGGCCATCTCATCGTTGTTGGTAATCAAGCCTACCACTGTAGTGTTGTCTGCAAACTTGATGATTGAGTTGGAGGCGTGCATGGCCATGCAGTCGTGGGTGAACAGGAGAGTGCTCAGAACGCACCCTTGTGGTGCCCCATTGTTGAGTATCAGCGGGGTGGAGATGTTGTTACCTTCCCTCACCACATGGGGGCGGCCCGTCAGAAAGTCCAGTACCCAGTTGCACAGGGCGGGGTCGAGACCCAGGGTCTTGAGCTTGATGACGAGTTTGGAGGGTACTATGGTGTTAATTGCTGAGCAGTAGTCGATGAACAGCATTCTCACATAGGTATTCCTCTTGTCCAGATGGGTTAGGGCAGTGTGCAGTGTGCTTGCGATTGTGTCATCTGTGGACCTATTGGGGCGGTAATCAAATTGGAGTGGGTCTAGGGTGTCAGGTAGGGTGGAGGTGATATGGTCCTTGACTAGTCTCTCAAAGCACTTCATGATGACGGAAGTTACCTTTAGCTCAGTTACCTTAGCTTTCTTGGGAACAGGAACAATGGTGGCCATCTTGAAGCATGTGGGAACAGCAGACTGGGATAAGGATTGATTGAATATGTCCGTAAACACACCAGCCAGTTTGTCTGTGCATGCTCTGAGGACACGGCTGGGGATGTCGTCTGGGCCTGCAGCCTTGCGAGGGTTAACACGTTTAAATGTTTTACTCACGTCGGCTGCAGTGAAGGAGGTTTTGGTAGCGGGCCGTGTCAGTGGCACTGTATTGTCCTCAAAGCGAGCAAAGAAGTTGTTTAGTCTGTCTGGGAGCAAGACATCCTGGTCCGCGAAGGGGCTGGTTTCTTTTTGTAATCCGTGATTGACTGTAGAACCTGCCACATACCTCTTGTGTCTAAGCCATTGAATTGCGACTCTACTTTGTCTCTATACTGACGCTTAGCTTGTTTGATTTCTTCGCGGAGGGAATAGCTGCACTGTTTGTATTCGGTCATGTTTCCGGTCACCTTGCCCTGGTTAAAAGCAGTGGTTCGCTCTTTCAGTTTCACGCGAATGCTGCCATCAATCCACGGTTTCTGGTTGGGGAATGTTTTAATAGTTGCTGTGGGTACGATATCGCCAATGCACTTGCTAATGAACTCGCTCACCATCAGCGTATTCGTCAATGTTGTTGTTTGACACAATGCGGAACATATCCCAATCCACGTGATCGAAGCAATCTTGAAGCGTGGATCAGATTGGTCGGACCAGTGCTGAACAGACCTGAGAGCGGGAGCTTCCTGTTTTAGTTTCTGTCTATAGGCTGGAAGCAACAAAATGGAATCGTGGTCAGCTTTTCCGAAAGGAGGGCGGGAGAGGGCCTTATATGCGTCGCGGAAGTTAGAATAACAATGATCCAGGGTTTTACTAGCCCTGGTAGCTCAATCGATATGCTGATAGAATTTAGGGAGTTTTGTTTTCAGATTAGCCTTGTTAAAATCCCCAGCTACAATGAATGCAGCCTCAGGATATGTGGTTTCCAGTTTACATAGAGTCAAATAAAGTTTGTTCAGGGCCATCGATGTGTCTGCTTGGGGGGGAATATATGCGGCTGTGATTATGATCGAAGAGAATTCTCTTGGTAGATAATGTTGTCGACATTTGATTGTGAGGAATTCTAAGTCAGGTGAACAGAAGGACTTGAGTTCCTGTGTGTTGTTATGATCACATCACGTCTCGTTAATCATAAGGCATACCCCCCCGCCCCTCTTTTTACCAGAAAGATGCTTGTTTCTGTCAGCGCGATGCGTGAAGAAACCAGCTGGCAGTACCGACTCCAATAGCGTGTCTCGAGTGAGCCATGTTTCCGTGAAGCAAAGAACGTTACAGTCTCTTATGTCTCTCTGGAATGCTAGCCTTGCTCAGAATTCATCAACCTTGTTGTCAAGAGACTGGACATTGGAGAGTAGTATGCTAGGGAGTGGTGCGCAATGTGCCCATCTCCGGAGCCTGACCAGAAGACCGCTTCGTCTTCCCCTTTTACGGCGTCGTTGTATTGGTTCGCCGGCTGGGATCCGATCCATTGTCCCGGGTGGTGGGAAAAACACAGAATCCGCTTCGGGAAAGTCGTATTCCTGGTCGTAATGATGGTGAGTTGACGTTGCTCTTATATCCAGTAGTTTCTCCTGACTGTATGTAATAAAACCTAAGATTACCTGGGGTACCAATGTAATAAATAACACGTAAAAAAAAAAAAATACTGCATAGTTTCCTAGGAACGCGAAGCGAGGCGACCATCTCTGTCGGCGCCGGAAGTGCAATGGTTGGTTCCTGTAGACATTCTCCATACCAGACCCAGAGGCTCAGAGGAGGGAGATCAATGGTATCTGCATGTTCTTTGTGCTGGTCGGAGTGACCACCTTCATCACCCATTTGCTCCAAGTACATGTCCCTCCCTCCCTCCCTCCCTCCCTCCCTCCCTCCCTGCTCTTTTTGTTACTTGTTCTAAAATACATATTTAATCTTCACATCAACCGGATCCTTTCTCCTGCTTCTCCAAACTCCGTGAAAAGAGAAGCCTATTTCATCTGTCTTTTTGTCATTCATTTCCCTTAACCTGATCAGATGGTGTCGGTGTCTCCCTCAGGGCTATGACTTCTCTAAGTCTGGGGAGCTGCTGACAAGGCACTTGAGGAGGATGAGTTTCCACGCCATGTTGGGTCAGGAGGTGGGCTGGTTTGATGACCACAGGAACAGCCCTGGGGCTTTGACCACACAGTTCCAAGGGGTCAGTATGGACCTCATATAGTCCTCATATAGTCCTCATATAGTCCTCATAGAAGGCAGTTACCAGACTCCAGACCAAATAGTATTAGTGTCTTTCAAATACTTGATTTAATGGAGGGCTTTGGAACTAATGCAGCAGACCCAAAAGAAAACCTCACCCATCTGACATTCTGGGTAAATAACCTAATCCGACCCAAAGTGATTGACACCGCTCCCTCGTCCTCTCCTAGGCCACGGGCTCTCAGATCGGCATGATCGTTAACTCTCTGACCAACATTGGCGTGGCCGTCATCATTTCCTTCTATTTCAGCTGGAAGCTCAGCGTGGTCATCATGTGCTTCCTGCCCTCCCTGGCTCTTTCCGGATGCTTCCAGGCTAAGATGCTCACTGGCTTTGCCAAGCAGGACAAACAGGCCATGGAGGATGCAAGTCGGGTAGGCTACAGTACTCCACTGTACTCCACCGCACTCCACCGACTCACTGGCCAGGGCTGTTTGTAACAGGGTGGAGTCACATAGTGCTACTGTGACTGGAAGTGAATTGTCACTAACTTCTCACATTAGTTATCAACACGTTATCAACATGTTTCTCGAAAGCTTCTGTTAGGGTCGTTCAAGCAAAGTCACTACCACAGAACTTCCGTTGTGTCATATTGTAAGATATTTCAGCCTGTAACTATTGTAATGTCTGTTATAGACATCAGGTGAGCGCTTCCTGTAACCTCGTCACAGTAAACCCACTGGAGGGCTTACCTTACAGTGTGTTAGAGATCATGCGTAGAGTTCCTGTACTGTATACAGTTCCTACTTCCTATTCTAGACTTAAACGGTGGTAGTGGTGGGTGGTTGCGACATCTCTGTGGTATCTTTTGTAGATCTCTGGCGAGGCCCTGAACAACATCCGCACCATCACCTTTGTTAACTGGGGAAGGAACAGAGCTTTGTGGAGATGTACGAGGCTCACCTGGAGGTTCCGTACCAGGCCGCTAAGCAGAAGGCCAACGTGTACAGCGCCTGCTTCGGCTTCGTCCATTGTGTTGTCTTCATGTCCAACAGCGCCTCCTACAGGTTTGGAGGGTACCTGGTGCGCCAGGAGGGCCTCCACTACAGCCTGGTCTTCAGGTGAGAGAAACTGTCTGCCTGTCTGCCTGTATATCTACTTCATAAACAGACCATGAAATCACATTGTCCAAGATGTATTCCACTACCAACACCACCTTTGTTAATTCCTATATATTAACTTGACTAAACCGCATTGTCTCTCTGTGATTGGTTCAGAGTGAACTCAGCCATAGTGACAAGTGGCACAGCGCTGGGCCGAGCCTCTTCCTACACCCCCATACTACGCCGAGGCCAAGATCTCAGCTGCCCGCTTCTTCCAGCTCCTCGACTGCGTGCCAAAGATCAGCGTCTACAGCAACGAGGGGGACAAATGGGTACATGTTGCTCAAGCGCACACAAACACACACTCATTCTCTCTCTCTCTTGCTCACGCCCCCTCTCTCTCTCTTGCTCACGCCCCATGTCTCTCTCTTGCTCACGCCCCCTCTCTCTCTCGTCCAGTCTGATTTCAGCGGGAACTTAAGAGTTCATTGACTGTAAGTTCACGTAACCGACCCGGCCAGACATCCAGGTGCTGAACGGCCTCAACGTGTCGGTAAAGCCCGGCCAGACGCTGGCCTTTGTGGGCAGCAGTGGCTGTGGGAAGAGCACCAGCGTCCAGCTACTGGAGAGATTCTATGACCCCGACCAGGGCAAAGTGGTGAGTCCTCAGTTTCTCTCAGCAGCACGCAATATCCCCATATATGTCTCTAGAGGTATAAAGACTGTAAGAGGGTGGGGGTATCCTGGGAGCTGGATTAGTTCACAGGCTAGTTGACTGGATTTTCCATGTTGCATTTGCAGATTATTGATGGCCATGACTCGACTCAGGTCAACGTCTCGTACCTGCGCTCCAAGATCGGCATCGTATCCTAGGAGCCCATTCTGTTTGACTGCAGCATCGGAGACAACATCAAGTACGGAGACAACCTGCGCGAAGTCAGCCTGAATGACATCATCTCCGCATCCAAGAAAGCCCAACTCCACGACTTTGTCATGACGTTACCTGAGGTAATGCTGCTGTCAGTGTACTGACTTAAAACAACACTGACATTGTACAAACTTTAAAACAAGACTTAAAACAACACTGTCAGCGTACTAACTTAAAACAATACTGTCATTGCAACTGAAGTTTGTAGCACCATTAGGAAGGAAACGCCAACGATTTAGATGTGTCATTTAAATCAAGTCACTCTAACATCTTTGTTTCTATCAAAGATACCCGCACACTAAGATCCAAATACAATTGTCCAGTTTCTGTGCCAAACTTCTAGTCACAAGAACTCTGTCAGAGTATATCCGGCATCTATAGCCCTTTGTTTGACACAGTAGTCTTTTAAAGGTTTAATTTCCCCCTTTAGAAATATGACACCAACGTGGGTTCCAGGGCTCCCAGCTCTCTCGGAGACAGAAGCAGCGCATAGCAATCGCCAGGGGGATTATCCGCGACCCTAAGATCCTGCTACTGGACGAATCCACTTCAGCCCTGGACACAGAGAGCGAGAAGGTAATGTCTCCATGACAACCGCCTGTCATCATCACGAGCAGTAGAAGAAGTCCTGAACCTGATGAGGATAGACTGAAATTTATACAGATAGCTTTATTACAGATAGCTATTTCAAATGGCTTTAGAATTGGTACGAGGCAAGGCAAGCATGCAATTTGCCTGTGCCTTAGGTCCATTGTATGAGGCAGAGGTAGTAATCAAGTAATCATGGTGAGTCATGGGTGATTGTGAAATCAGCTCAAAGCTTTGTGTGTGTGTGTGCGCGCGCTACAGACAGTGCAAGAGGCGCTGGATAATGCGAGGGAGGGCCGAACCTGCACCGTGTTCGCCCACAGTCTCTCCACCATCCAGAACTCTGACATCATCGCCGTTATGTCCAGGGTCCACATGACCATCTCATAGCCCTCAAAGGGGCCTATTACAAACGTGTCACCACCGGTGCATCAATCAGCTAACTCCACAGGGTTATAGGAGCCAAACCAGGAAATGTCTGTTCAGGTCATCATGCCGGGTCACATAGTATTTATTCTGCAGAAGGGATCCTGTCAACCGTCACACATTCTTCAGTGTTAATTGGCCATGTGTATTCATTTGTTGTCGTTACATGTAAACAGTATGTCTGAGAATACTGTAGGTCTGAGTGGCTACCTTTAATCTTTGAGTTTTTACTTTTTTTGCAATTAACTGTATTGCATAAGAATAAAATGAATCCAAAATCTACATTGAGGGTATAAAGTAACTGTTTACAATTGTCGACCGTTTGTACTGTGTTTACTATTATACATTTACGATTGAATTTTTTTATTTATTTTTAATGGAACCTTTTTATTCTTAAATCAAATATGGTGCATTTAAATTGCCTGCAGACGATAATACATTCATTTACAGTTGATTTTCCTAAGTCAAAGGTTAAGATAACAGACTCATTGAAGAGCCTGGGACAGACTAGTACTACAGACTAGTACTACAGTATTCCCTACACCAGGTCTTGTTGATACTTCCATGACTGACACCGTGACACCGTGACCTGACACCAGGATGAGATTTGCTGCGTCCATCCATCAACGGTAATGTGTGATCACACCGCTCTGACCTTATGGAATGGAGTCTTCATCAGTGCATCCCAGATTCCCAGCACCCAGACAACGGGTGAATTAGTATGCGGGTGAAGCAATATAATCTCTCTTGGCTTTCTGCTCACAATCCGTCCGCTAAGAGGACACTGTTTGACTTTGTGCCATGTAGCGTCAATACAACATTGATTGATAACGGCGAGCCGGTATCCTGGAACCAAGTGTTGCGGTGAGTGTCTGGGTCTCTGTTGACTTAGTGGGTGAGAAGTGGGGCTAACGTGCTCTAATAAGTCTTGCCCAGTCATCAACCTCCACGATGTCATCCACTTCTAAAGATGACTCCTCAACCTTGTCATGACTGTCTTGATCAACCCCAACAGAGGAGGAGAGATCTAGGGGTCTGAAGATGTGGGGGGTTTTATGACCCCTCACGCCCCTGGTAAATCTTAGGCCACAGACAAATTCCTTTTGTCCTGTTACTATGGAGAACCAGCCTCAGAACATTAAACATGAAATAAAGGGACTTTGGAACAATGGTTTTCGTCAGCCACAATGGTGGTCATGATGATGGAGGGACTATGAACATGTATGTCATTTTTGTTTGGTTATTAAAGGTTAATAGATAACGTTATTACGAAAACCTTGTAACGTCAACAGTTTACCTAGTATATGTTTGATGTTTATACATTGTACGTTGTATGGAAAATCTCCAAATCAAAGAGAATGTTTTGGTAAAGATGAAATGTGAAGTTAGTTGTCTAAAATTGGATATGAGTCAAATCTAGACCTTGCCTCTTAACTTGGTATGCCCAGAGAATTGCCCTAAAGGCGGTAACGCCCACTTCTGACCCAAGGGTATAAAACCTGTGAGTGAAGAATTTACAGATAAAACTAAGTGACCCTAGCTGCAGCCGAGGTCTAAAAAGTCAACGAACCCAAAACAAGTTTGAAGACAAAGAAATCTTTTTCTAGCCAAGCTACGGATAAGCGGGTGAATTCAAGTCAAACCACCTAGTCTCTACTACCCATCGAATCGTGGTATCTACACTGTTTCATTCCTATGCTGAGCTACAGAGCTGTCTGTCCTCAGAAGAGCCCTTCCAGAACAAGGGCGAGGGAACAGACTCGGAAGCCAAAAGGACACTTACATTGTGAGGACGACCAGAGAGTTGCTCCGGAGAAGTGCGTCATTGAGCAGCCTGAACGGTCCACGCGGAGAATCCACAGAGACCTTCCCCATGTAATTACATCATTATATTCTGACCCATAAGAGCGGCAGTTTGGGGCAAGGCTAGGGTTAGAATAAGCATAGCTGACAAATTCACCCAAATGTATATTTCTCTAATGGACTCCTATATACAGTCTCTGTCCTACTCATCCTATACTGTCTCTGTCCTAATAGTCCTATACTGTCTGTCCTACTAGTCCTATACTGTCTGTCCTACTAGTCCTATACTGTCTCTGTCTTACTAGTCCTATACTGTCTGTCCTACTAGTCCTATACTGTCTCTGTCCTACTAGTCCTATACTGTCCGTCCTACTAGTCCTATACTGTCTCTGTCCTACTAGACCTATACTGTCTCTCCTACCTGTCCTATACTGTCTCTGTCCTACTAGTCCTATACTGTCTCTGTCCTACTAGTCCTATACTGTCTCTGTCCTATTAGTCCTATACTGTCTCTGTCCTACTAGTCCTATACTGTCTCTGTCCTACTCGTCCTATACTGTCTTTGTCCTACTCGTCCAATACTGTCTCCTACTAGTCCTGTACTGCCTCTCTTATTCTAGTCCTTTACTGTATCCTACTAGTCTTATACTGTGTCTCTCCTACTAGTCATTTACTGTCTCCTTCTAGTCCTATACTGTCTCTCCTTCTAGTCCTACACTGTCTCTCTTTCTAGTCCTATACGGTCTCTACTAGTCCTATACTGTCTCTCCTTCTAGTCCTATACTGTCTCTCCTTCTAGTCCTACACTGTCTTTCCTACTAGTCCTTTACTGTCTCTCCTTCTAGTCCTATACTGTCTCTCCTTCTAGTCCTACACTGTCTCTCCTTCTAGTCCTATACTGTCTGTCTTACTAGTCCTACACTGTCTCTCCTTCTAGTCCTACACTGTCTCTCCTTCTAGTCCTACACTGTCTCTCCTTCTAGTCCTATACTGTCTGTCTTACTAGTCCTACACTGTCTTTCCTACTAGTCCTACACTGTCTCTCCTTCTAGTCCTATACTGTCTGTCCTACTAGTCCTACACTGTCTTTCCTACTAGTCCTTTACTGTCTCTGTCCTACTAGTCCTATACTGTCTCTGTCCTACTAGTCCAATACTGTCTGTCTCATTCTCGTCCTATACTGTCCTACTCGTTCTATACTGTCTCCTACTAGTCCGATACTGTGTCTCTCCTATTAGTTCTTTACTGTCTCTGTCCTACTAGTCCTATACTGTTTGTCTCATTCTAGTCCTATACTGTCTCTGTCCTATTAGTCCTTTACTGTCTCTGTCCTACTAGTCCTATACTGTCTCTGTCCTCTGTATTTCTAATGCTCCATCATCTACCGGTGACACAAGGGGCCTCAATGTGAAATGCCACAGAAGAAAGAGCAGAGGGACTCTGAGAATGAAGGTGCAACTAATTCAAAGACGATAGGTAGGCCTGTTCCCAAATGGCCCTGTCAGAGATTGTTGCTTTGGGATTGAATTAGATGCATTTTGTCAGGATTTGGCCAGGATTGTTCCGGTTTTGGCCACTAGATGCCCCCATTGTGCTTTTTGACTCTTTTGTTTTCCCTTGTTTCCAGTTATTATTTGCACCTGTGCCTCGTTTCCCTTGAATGTATTTAAACCCTTAGTTTTCCTCAGTTCTTTGCTCTGTGTTTGAATGTTAGCACCCAGCCATGCTGCTCCAGTTGGACTCTCTTGTGGTACTCTGTTTTTGTTCTCGGTTATTTATTTTTGATTATCTTTTGAGGCTTTTTCCTGCTGTACCTACCACCTTGTGGATTTACCTTTTCACTTGGAGGATTACCTTTTTCTCTTGGAATTACTTTTGACGTTGTGGATTTATATTTTTGCCTGAACTTTCCTTTTTACTTTATTAAAACAGTCTCAAGTACTGCTGTGTCTGTGGACTCTCCTTCACCGCAGCCAATGTGAGTAAAACATTTAAACATGTTAACCTTCGCAAGGCTGCCGGCCCAGACGTCATCCCTAGCCGCGTCCTCAGAGCATGCGCAGACCAGTTGGCTGGTGTGTTTACGGACATATTCAATCAATCCCTTCCCTGTAACGCACAGCATTAAGGTTGCCTGCAATAACGACAAGCTCAGTCTGATGATGCTGTGACACACCACCCCAGACCATGACAGACCCTCCACCTCCAAATCGTTCCCGCTCCAGAGTATAGGCCTCGGTGTAACGCTCATTCCTTCAACGATAAATTCAAATCTGACCATCACCCCTGGTGAGACACAACCCTGACTCGTCAGTGAAGAGCACTTTTTGCCAGTCCTGTCTGGGCCAGCGACGGTGGGTTTGAGCCCATTGTTGCCGGTGATGTCTGGTGAGGAACTGCCTTACATAATAATATGCATGTTGCTTCCTTTCACAGACTACTGGGAAGGTTACAAGATGAAGGGTAGGGTGAAGCATTATTGCAATTCACTGCACTTATAAGGTTAATGAATATATGAATCATTCATTTGTAATGGTAATTGTATGCTCGAGACCTCTCTTATTCCTTAGCCTCAAGATAGCCTCCTTCTGTTCACCTGATTTAGAATTCCTCACAATCAAATGTCGACCGCATTATCTACCAAGGGAATTCTCTTCGTTTATAATCACAGCTGTATATATTCCCCCCCAAGCAGACACATCGATGGCTCTGAACTAACTTTAACCCTCGCAAGGCTGCAGGCCCAGACGACATCCCCAGCCGCACCCTCAGAGCATGCGCAGACCAGCTGGCTGGTGTGTTTACGGACATATTCAATCAATCCTTATCCCAGTCTGCTGTTCCCACATGCTTCAAGAGGGCCACCGTTGTTCCTGTTCCCAAGAAAGCAAAGGTAACTGAGCTAAACGACTACCGCCCTGTAGCACTCACTTCCGTCATGAAGTGCTTTGAGAGACTAGTCAAGGACCATATCACCTCCACCCTACCTGACACCCTAGACCCACTCCAATTTGCTTACCGCCCAAATAGGTCCACAGACGATGCAATCTCAACCACACTGCACACTGCCCTAACCCATCTGGACAAGAGGAATACCTATGTGAGAATGCTGTTCATCGACTACTGCTCAGCAATTAACACCATAGTACCCTCCAAACTCGTCATCAAGCTCAAGACCCTGGGTCTCGACTCCGCCCTGTGCAACTGGGTACTGGACTTCCTGACGGGCCGCCCCCAGGTGGTGAGGGTAGGTAACAACATCTCCACCCCGCTGATCCTCAACACTGGGGCCCCACAAGGGTGCGTTCTCAGCCCTCTCCTGTACTCCCTGTTCACCCACGACTGCGTGGCCATGCACACCGCCAACTCAATCATCAAGTTTGCGGACGACACTACAGTGGTAGGCTTGATTACCAACAATGACAAGACGGCCTACAGGGAGGAGGTGAGGGCCCTCGGAGTGTGGCGTCAGGAAAATAACCTCACTCAACGTCAACAAAACTAAGGAGATGATTGTGGACTTCAGGAAACAGCAGAGGGAGCACCCCCTCCCTATCCACATCGATGGGACAGTAGTGGAGAGGGTGGTAAGTTTTAAGTTCCTTGGCGTACACATCACAGACAAACTGAATTGGTCTACCCACACAGACAGCATCGTGAAGAAGGCGCAGCAGCGCCTCTTCAACCTTAGGAGGCTGAAGAAATTCTGCTTGTCACCAAAAGCACTCACAAACTTCTACAGATACAGCCCGACAGGATGCTCTCGATTGTGTATCACCGCCTGGTACGGCAACTGCTCCGCCCACAACCATAAGGCTCTCCAGAGGGTAGTGAGGTCTGAACAACGTATCACCGGGGGCAAACTACCTGCCCTCCAGGACACCAACACCACCAGATGTCACAGGAAGGCCATAAAGATCATCAAGGACAACAACCACCCGTGCCTCTGCCTGTTCACCCCGCTATCATCCAGAAGGCGAGGTCAGTACAGGTGCATCAAAGGAGGGACCGAGAGACTGAAAAACAGCTTCTGTCTCAAGGCCATCAGACTGTTAAACAGCCACCACTAACATTGAGTGGCTGCTGCCAACATACTGACTCAACTCCAGCCACTTTAATAATGGGAATTGATGGAAATTGATGTAAAATATATCACTAGCCACTTTAAACTATGCCACTTTGTTTACATACCCTACATTACTCATCTCATATGTATATACTGTACTCGATACCATCTACTGCATCTTGCCTATGCCGTTCTGTACCATCACTCATTCATATCTTTATGTACATATTCTTTATCCCTTTACAATTGTGTGTGTGTATATAAGGTAGTAGTTTTGGAATTGTTAGGTTAGATTACTCGTTGGTTATTACTGCATTGTCGGAACTAGAAGCACAAGCATTTCGCTACACTCGCATTAACATCTGCTAACAATGTTTATGTGACAAATAAACTTGATTTTGATTTGAAGCAGAGGTACACAAGGAGTTTGAAACATGGAAAGTTAATATGGTAAAACTGGTTCAACACTAACTGAAATACTTATTCCCAGTATTAAATAAGTCAAATTCCGTAAAACAAGATGACGTTTTTTCATGCTTGCAGGAAAGACCTATCCGTCCACGGAGGAAGCTAAGCGCAAGGAGATCTGGCTAGCTACTAGGAAGATGGTGAGGGAACACAACAAGAGAGCAGAGAATGGCCTGGAGAGCTGCATCACGGCAGCCAGTCACCTTGCTGACTTAGTATGGTATTATTCATTCAGATTAATCTTAAAGAAATTTGGGTTGTTATACAGTATATTACTATGTTGAAAGAAAATCTCAAACAAGTCTAAAGTTGTTTGTTGCCTCTTTGTTTCCAGACTACAGAGAAGGTTCGTAGAGGACTTTTTCCCACGGTAAGGTTCCAGAATATCAAAACGTGTTTAATGCTACAATGTAATTTAACTGTTTACATCAATGATGTCGCTCTTGCTGCTGGTGAGTCTCTGATCCACCTCTATGCAGACGACACCATTCTGTATACTTCTGGCCCTTCTTTGGACACTGTGTTAACAACCCTCCAGGCAAGCTTCAATGCCATACAACTCTCCTTCCGTGGCCTCCAATTGCTCTTAAATGCAAGTAAAACTAAATGCAACCGATCGCTGTCTGCACCTGCTCGCCTGTCCAACATCACTACTCTGGACGGCTCTGACTTAGAATACGTGGACAACTACAAATACCTAGGTGTCTGGTTAGACTGTAAACTCTCCTTCCAGACCCACATCAAACATCTCCAATCCAAAGTTAAATCTAGAATTGGCTTCCTATTTAGCAACAAAGCATCCTTCATTCATGCTGCCAAACATACCCTTGTAAAACTGACCATCCTACCAATCTTTGACTTCGGCGACGTCATTTACAAAATAGCCTCCAATACCCTACTCAACAAATTGGATGCAGTCTATCACAGTGCCATCCGTTTTGTCACCAAGGCCCCATATACTACCCACCATTGCGACCTGTATACTCTCGTTGGCTGGCCCTCGCTTCATACTCGTCGCCAAACCCACTGGTTCCATGTCATCTACAAGACCCTGCTAGGTAAAGTCCCCCCTTATCTCAGCTCGCTGGTCACCATAGCATCACCCACCTGTAGCACGCGCTCCAGCAGGTATAACTCTCTGGTCACCCCCAAAACCAATTATTTCTTTGGCCGCCTCTCCTTCCAGTTCTCTGCTGCCAATGACTGGAACGAACTACAAAAATCTCTGAAACTGGAAACACTTATCTCCCTCACTAGCTTTAAGCACCAACTGTCAGAGCAGCTCACAGATTACTGCACCTGTACATAGCCCACCTATAATTTAGCCCAAAAAACTACCTCTTTCTGTACTGTATTTATTTGATTTATTCATTTAGCTCTTTTGCACCCCATTATTTTTATTTCTACTTTGCACATTCTTCCACTGCAAATCTACCATTCCAGTGTTTTACTTGCTATATTGTATTTACTTTGCCACCATGGCCTTTTTTTTTGCCTTTACCTCCCTTAGCTCACCTCATTTGCTCACATCGTATATAGACTTGTTTATACTGTATTATTGACTGTTTGTTTTACTCCATGTGTAACTCTGTCGTATGTGTCGAACTGCTTTGCTTTATCTTGGCCAGGTCGCAATTGTAAATGAGAACTTGTTCTCAACTTGCCTACCTGGTTAACGGTTAAATAAAATTAAAAAAACTGAGCATACAGTGATGTAAAGTTTCTAAAGCTCTGTTTCATCACAGGGTATGCTTCCAGTCACATTAGTCACTAACATTGCACTCACTACACTACTATTCACAAACCTTAACTATAATGACCATAGTATTAAAGAACCCTTAACATTTACTAATGTTACACACCTAATTCACAAAACAATCATGATATTGACTGACTGTTTCCTCCATCAGAATGAAGACTAGACCCTATGCGGAATTAACTATTTTGTAATTTACAATAAATATATATACTACACTTTCAATTCCTGTGTCCCTTTTTTTTCCATACCAGCCAATATGGCAGGGTTCCCCAAATGGCGGGCCAAATTTGGCCCGTGGGTGGTTTTATTTGGGCCCCCAAGTTTTCAAAACAAATATATAAACACTGTGTTTGGAAAGTATTCAGACCCCTTGACCTTTTCCACAATAATTTACATTACAGCCTTATTCTAAATTGGTAACAGTTTTTTAGACATTTTAAACTGCACCAAGTGGTGCAGCGGTCTAAGGCACTGCATCTCAGTGCTAGAGGCATCACTACAGACCCTGGTTCGATTCCTGGCTGTAAGTGGATTGGAGGCAGGGCATGAAAGGGATTACAAATCGAGTTGTCATCCGTTTCGTGAAAGTACCTATGTAATTGCGCACCCAACTCACTCCGGTGCTTCGCTATTTGACACTGTCCGTAAGCTTGAGTTAATTTGCACACAAAAAAAATCATACACTGATGGAAAGACCTGTGTTGTCCTTGTCAATGCAGATAGAAAAGAGCTCCAACTTTTTAATCTTAGTCTCACTTTTGTCCCGCACATTGAATATAGTTGCGCAGAGTCCCTGTAATCCTAGATTCAGATCATTCAGGCGAGAAACATCACCCAGGTAGGCCAGTTGTGTGAAACTCGTCATAATGCAAGCGGTCAGACAAGTGAAAATGAAGGTCAATAAAGAACTTCAAGCTCGTATCTCAATTTTTTTTTAAAGTGTCAATACTTTGCCCTTGATAACCAGCTCACTTCTGTATGTTAAAGTGTTACATGGTCGCTGCCAGTATTATTGCATAGTGCGGAAAATACACGAGTTCAGGGGTTTTGCTTTATCAAAGTTAACCATTTTCACTGTGTCCAAAACGTCATTCAGGCATTCCCTTGGCAGCAAGAGCCTCTCGGTGGATACTGCAGTGTATCCAAGTGGCGTCGGGAGCAACTGCTTGTACGCGCGTTACCACTCTGTCTCCCTGTCATTGCGTTTCGGCCATCAATATAGATACCAACACATCTGGACCACCAGTCCATTTGTCACAAAGCTGTCCAGCACTATAAAAATATCCTCATGTTGACCTGGTTTCCAGTGGTTTGCAGAAGAGGATGTCTTCCTTAATTGACCCCCCTACCAGGAGCTGTGCCAGGCCCGCAACGTTGTGACTCATCCAGGTGTAATGCATATAATTCACTGGCTTGTATGCGACACAGTAATTGTTTCAGAATCTCATGCCGTGCCACTGATGCGTTCTGAAAGTTTGAAGACATTGTCTCTTTCTTTGGGGGGTCTTGTCCCCCAGCATTGTGCCAGCCATATCTGCAGCAGGAAGAATTACGTCCTCCACAATAGTATGTGGCTTGCCTGTCCTAGCCACTCGGTAACTCACCATATAAGACGCATCTAGCCCTTTATAATGGCATCTTTCTTTTATGCATGTCTTACTACTCGAAAGTCATCTTTATTCTCGCTCAAATTTCTGTCTTATTTTTCAAATGGTCATGATTAGTTTCTTAATGTCTGCGCAAGAGTGAAGGTTTCCTGCGAGAGAGTAACGGTTAATTATTTGACTAGGCCACCTGTATTTGATATTGTTATTTAGCTGAACACTAGATGGTTAAATTGTATTTTTGGCAGGGAACCGAGGCTACTCAGGTAAGAAAAAAAACCTCCCCCAAATGTATAGCCCCGTAAAATACGAATGTACTGTTTGAAAATGTGAAGAAAACGGTCCGGTATGGCCACTTCGCATGCTAGAATCTCAGTTATTAAAATGAATGACCTCCCTCGTATCAATTTTCCATATTACCACTGCCTCTTTACCACTGCCTCTGTCACACCCTGATCTGTTTCACCTGTCTTTGTGATTGTCTCCACCCCCATCCAGGTGTCACCCATCTTCACCATTATCCCCGGTGTATTTATACCTGTGTTCTGTTTGTCTGTTGCCAGTTCGTCTTGCTTGTCAAGACAACCAGCGTTTTTCATCTCAGCTCCTGCTTCTCCCCAGTCTCTCTCTTTCTCGCCCTCCTGGTTTTGACCCTTGCCTGTCCTGTCTCTGAGCCCGCCCACCTACCTGACCATCCTGCCTGACCCTAAGCCTGCCTGCCATCCTGTCTCTTTCTCCCACTACTCTGGTTATCAACCCCTGCCTGCCTTGACCTGATGTTTGCCTGCTCTGTTGCCGTAATAAACATTGTTACTCCGACAGTCTGCATCTGGGTCTTACCTTCTAACCTGACACTTCCTATATAGACTATTGGTCTAAACCTGACTCTGTCATAAAAAAAAGTTAATTTGGGGGAGAAAGAGGCCACAGATTAAACACAACACTACAGAGAACAGAAGCATCAGGTGGACTTGCAGTTCCTAATCTAAACATGTATCACCTATCATTCCAAATGAATTTCCTGAAGACCTGGTTGAACCCAACAGCTTCTGTTCCCTGGCATGCTATAGAAGATTCCATATGTTCACCAATTAGATTACAAGATGTATTATTTTCTGGACTGACTCCTAAAACATGTGCATTGTTTGAACCCATTTTCTAAAATGTTATTTCACCTTTATTTAACCAGGTAGGCCAGTTGAGAACAAGTCCTCGTTTACCTGGCCAAGATAAAGCAAAACAGTGGGACAAACAACAGTTACAAATAAACAAATGTACAGTCAATAACACAACGGAAATAAAATCTGTCTTGTGTAGAAATGTTGGGAGGAAGGCAATAAATAGGCCATAGAGGTGAAATAATTACAATTTATCATTAATACTGGAGTGATAGATGTGAAGATGATGTGCAAGTAGAGATATGGGGATGAGGTAGTTGGGTGGGCTATTTACAGATTGACTATGCACAGGTACACTGATCGGTAAGCTGCTCTCACAGCTGATGCTTAAAGTTCGAGAGGGAGATATAAGACTCCAGCTTCAGAGATTTTTGCAATTCGTTCCAGTCATTGGCAGCAGAGAACTGGAAGGAATTGCGGCGAAAGGAAGTTGGCTTTGGGGATGACCCATGCAATAGACCTGCTGAAGCGCATGCTACAGGTGGGTGCTGCTATGGTGACCAGTGAGATGAGATAAGGGAGGGGCTTTACCTAGCAAAGACTTATAGATGACCTGGAGCCAGTGGGTTTGGCGACGGATATGTAGTGAGAGCATACAGGTCGCAGTGGTGGATAGCATTTGGGGCTTTGGTGACTAAACAGACGGCACTGTGATAAACTACATACAGTTTTCTGAGTAGAGTGTTGGGGGCTATTATGTAAATGACATCGCCAAAGTCAAGGATCGGTGTGATAGTCAGTTTTACGAGGGTATGTATGGCAGCATGAGTGAAGGAGGCTTTGTTGTGAAAAAGGAAGCCGATTCTAGATTTATTTTTGGATTGGAGATGCTTAGTGTGAGTCTGGTAGGAGAGTTTACAGTTTAACCAGACACCTAGGTATTTGTAGTTGTCCACATATTCTAGGTCAGAACCGTCCAGAGTGGTGATGCCAGTCGGGCGGGCGGGTGCGGGCAGAAATCGGTTGAAGCGCATGCACTTAGTTTTACTAGCATTTTAAAAGCAGTTGGAGGCCACGGAAGGAGTGTTTGTGTGGTGTTGAAGCTTGTTTGGAGGTTTGTTAGCACAGTGTCCAAAGAAGGGCCAGATGTATACAGAATGGTGTCGTCTGCGTAGGGGTGGATCAGAGAATCACCAGCAGAAAGAGCGACATCATTGATATATACAGAGAAAAGAGTCAGCCTGAGAATTGAAGCCTATGGCACCCCCATTGAGACTGCCAGAGGTACCGACAACAGGCCCTCCGATTTGACACACTGAACTCAATCTGAGAAGTAGTTGGTGAACCAGGTGAGGCAGTCATTTGAGAAGCCAAAGCTATTGAGTCTGCCGATAAGAATACTGTGATTGACAGAGTCGAAAGCCTTGGCCAGGTTGATGAAGACGGCTGCACAGTACTGTCTTTTATCGATAGTGGTTATGATATCGTTTAGGACCTTGAGCGTTGCTGAGATGCACCCATGACCAGCTCGGAAACCAGATTGCATAGTGGAGTAGGTATGGTGGGATTCGAAATGGTCGGTGATCTGTTTATTAACTTGGCTTTCGAAGATTTTTAGAAAGGCAGGGAAGGATGGATATAGGTCTATAACAGTTTGGGTCTAGAGTGTCTCCCCCTTGAAGAGGGGGATAACCGCTGCAGCTTTCCAATCTTTGGGGATCTCTGACAATACGAAAGAGAGGTTGAATAGGCTAGTAATAGGGGTTGCAACAATTTTAGAAAGAGAGGGTCCAGATTGTCTAGCCAGCTGATTTGTAGGGATCCATATTTTGCAGCTCTTTCAGAACATCAGCTGTCTGGATTTTTTTTTTTTGGGGGGGGGGGGGGGGGGGGGGGGGGTAAGTTGCTGTAGTGGGTGCTGAGATGTTGGGGCAGGGGTAGCCAGGTGGAAGGCATTATAGCATACTCAGTAAATGTGTGGAAAGCTACAGAGAAGCATATTAGATATAATCTTAAATGGCATTCATACTCTCCAATATGGCGTAATAAAGAATTCTTAGCATGTAAGAAACCATTTACATCAGATTCTTTGTCTAAGAAAGGTGTTTATACTTTCAAATACATATTCAATGTGAATGGACTCCTTAGTTTCCAGGGTATCCACAAGTGTTTTAATGTCCCAGGTTCATTATTTTATCTTTACCTTCAACAACGCCTATCCACGCGAGCCTATGGGGTCCCCTGGGGAGCAGAACTAGCAGTACACCCATTGGTCAAACTTCCAACGGACAGGCGCCCCTCATAAGGAGTTGTTTCTGATATCTATAGTCAATTAATTCTTGCAGCACAAAAAACATTATGTCTATCCACTGTATTGGAAAATGATTTTATACTTGCTGACAGACAAATAAATTGGGAGACGATATGGAAAAATATATTTGGATCATCTAGAAACCCCAATCACCAATTCATTAATATTTTTTTTTTGCCATAGAACTAATCTAACACCTAAAAAAAGACATCACATGGGTATTAGTTCATCACCATTATGTGAGTTCTGCACCACATGGGACCTTGGTACTTTTCAGCATGTGCTGTGGAAATGCCCGGGGGGGGTTGAATTCTGGGGGAAAGTTAACCATGTCATCTCTGTACTTAAAGATAAAATACTACCATTAGATCCAATAGTGAAGTTGCTTTGTGTTGACTCTGATTTGCACTTGTCGGAACACCAACAGAGAGTGTGGTTGGCAGGAACCACAGCTGCTAAGCAAATGATTGTACAAAGGTGGATTCCACCTCAGCAGTTTCCATTGCAACAATGGCTGCTCACATTTAAGGAAATTGTACTTATGGAGCTCTCCACAGCCAGGATCCACACGGCCAAGGTGTCCACTCTCCACGGCCAGGATCCACACGGCCAAGGTGTCCACTCTCCACGGCCAGGATCCACACGGCCAAGGTGTCCACTCTCCACGGCCAGGATCCACACGGCCAAGGTGTCCACTCTCCACGGCCAGGATCCACGCGGCCAAGGTGTCCACTCTGGTCAGATGGATAAAAGCAGCAGGGGACATTTCTGAACTCAACCAACGGGCCTTTACATCCATGAATGATGTATTGCTCAGCGGATTTACTATGTAAATCGGGGTTGGAAAACAATATCTGTAAATGTATTGTATGAATCCTATGAATTGAAATAATAAAAAGTTTGGACACCAACTCATTCCAGGGTTGTTCATTATTTTGACTATTTTCTACATTGTAGAATAGTAGTGGAGACATCAAAACTATGAAATAACACATATGGAATCATGTAGTAACCAAAAAAGTGTTAAACAAATCAATTTGTATTTTATATTTGAGATTCTTCAAAGTAGCCACCCTTTGCCTTGAAGACAGCTTTCCACACTCTTGACATTCTCTCAACCAGCTTCATGAGGTAGTCACCTGGAATTAATTTAAATTAACAACGTGTGCCTTGTTAAAAGTTCATTTGTGTAATTTCTTTCCTTCCTAATGCATTTGAGCCAATCAGTTGTGTTGTGACAAGGTAGCGGTGGTATACAGAAGATAGCCCTATTTGGCAAAAGACCAAGTCCATATTATGGCAAGAACAGCTCAAATAAACAAAGAGAAACAACGGTCCATCATTACTTGACATGAAGTTCTGTCAATTCGGAACATTTCAAGAACTTTGAAAGTTTCTTCAACTGCAGTCGCAAAAACCATCAAGGGCTATGATGTAACTGGCTCTCACGAGGACCGCCACAGGAAAGAAAGACCCTTGCCTGTGCTGACCCTGAGCCTGCCCGCCTGACCACTCTGCCTGCCTGCCGTCCTGTACCTATGCCCCATCTCTGGAGGATCGACCTCTGCCTGACCTGAGCCTGAACCTGCCTGCCGTCCTGTACCTTTGTCCCTGTTGCTGTAATACACATTGTTACTTCGACGCGGTCTGGGTCTTACCTTTATCCTGATACATTCCAATAGAAGCAACAAGACGAAGCCTACTGAAGTACATTACATCGACATGCACATGTCACTAAGCAGACACTCATCACTCAGAGCAACAATACAACATTCAAATTAGCAGGCTGAAACAACCGCACGACACAAGCATCCGCCAATCGCAGCACTTGAGACATATAGTGCACTGAAATAAAGTAGTACAGCAACAAAGTAACACAAAGGAGGAGCAATAAGATAAAGCAGAACACATGATTGGTCCAATGATTCCATTATGAGTTGCAGAAGGGCTCTTCCCTTCCTTGCTCTGAGCTGTCATTACAGTCCCCTCAGGTGTGACAGCCAGACATTGGGAACAGTGATTTGTCATGATTGGGTAAGTGTAGAGCCCCTCTAAGTGTTTTGAGTCAATACAACTCCAGGAGGGAGCCTTTCAGCTGACACTGATATCATTCAGCCCTGTGTGTGTCAGAATGCAGTTGTGTGTGTGTGTGTCCGCCCTTGCGTGTGTTTGTTTGTGTGCGTGTGCATGCTTGTGTGTGTGTCTCACCTTGCAGTGCCAGTCGAGGTACTGATTATTACTGCCATAAAGAGCCTCAGTGCTATTCTCCCGTTGGCCATTATCCTATCCCAGATTATCTCCCCATCAGCCCACAGAAGCCATATCCCCCACAATCCCCCTGTGACAAGAGCCCACTGCCAATCGCCTTAATTACATTTTCCCATTATCTTCCCCAGCAGAGAAGCCGGGACGGGTAAATTAAATGGATTGGAAAGGAAAGGTTAGATGACTAACACCCAAAGTTATGTAATCACTGACCTTGTGTTTGTCCAAACTGGTATTTTTGATATTGCACTTTTACTTTAGCTCTTCTAACCTAAATCAAATCTAAACAAATCTAATTTTATTTGTCACAAGAGCCGAATACAACAGGTGTAGACTTTACAGCTTACTTACGAGACGTTTCCCAACAATGCAGAGTTAAAAAGAGTAACAAAACCTGCTAATATGAAATACTAACACAATAAACAACAATAACGTGGATATCTACAAGGGGTACCGAGTAATACGACCTCTGCCTGCCCTGACCCCTGAGCCTGCCTGCCGTTCTATACCTTGTGACACTGCTCTGGATTATTGACCCCTGCCTGCCCAGACCCTAAGCCTGCCTGCCGTTCTGTACCTTTCGGACTCTGCTCTGGATTACTGACCTCAGCCTGCCCTTGACCTGTTATTTGCCTTCCCCCTGTTTTTGTAATAAACTTTTGTTACTTCGAACTGCCTGCATCTGGGTCTTCTCCTGCCTAGGTAGGGGCAATCAGGATAGATAATAAACAGAGTAGCAGCAGTGTATGTGGAAAGTGTGTGTTTTTTTGTGAGCGTATGTAGTGAGTGTCTGTGTAAGCATGTGGGAGTGTGTGGGTAGAGTCCAGTGAGCGTGCATAGAATCAATGTAAGAGTGTCAGTGCAAAAAAAGGGTAAATTCAATAGTCAAGGTAGCCAGTTGATAAACTGTTCAGTCGTCTTATGACCTCCCGAGGGGTGCAGCGGTCTAAGGCACTGCATCTCAGTGTTAGAGGCGTCACTACAGACACCCTGGTTCGAATCCAAGCTGTATCACAACCGGCCATGATTGGGAGTCCCTTGTCCAAGCGTCATCCGGGTTTGGCTGGTGTAGGCCATCATTGTAAATAAGAATTTGTTCTTAACTGACATGCCTACTTAAGTAAAGGTAAAAAAAGAATTTATGGCTTGGGGGTAGAAGCTGTTCAGGAGCCTTTTGGTCCAAGACATGGTGCTCTGGTACCGCTTGCTGTGTGGTTGCAGAGAGAACAGTCTATGGCTTGGGTGGCTGGGGTCTTTCACAATTTTCCTGGGCCTTCCTCTGACACTGCCTGGTATAGAGGTCTGGGATGGCAGGGGGCTCAGCTCCAGTGATGTACTGGGCCATCAACACCACCCTCTGTAGCGCCTTGCGATCGACTGCAGTTCAGTTACCATACCAAGCGGTGATGCAGCTAGTCAATATGCTCTCGAATGTGAAGCTGTGGAACTTTATGAGGATCTGAGGGGCCATGCCAAATATTTTCATCCTCCAGAGGGGGAGGGGTGTGAGAGGACCATGTTAAGTCCTTGTGGATGTGGACACCGAGGAACATGAAGCTCTCTCCATCACTGTCAGTGTGACACTCCAAAACCTTCCATTCATCGTACCCCCCCCCCCCCCCCCCCCCCTCTCGCTCTCTCTCTGAAATACCCTTGTTGCTTTTGGGTTTTGGACAGGAGACTGATGAAAAGATGGTGGCAGCTATTTTTCTTTCTCTCATGTTTCTTTCTGTCCTCACAGCCACATCCCTGTCTGCATATAAAACACCTGCCCTCACTCACTCACTCACTCACTCACTCACTCACTCACACACACACACATATATATATTTTATTTCCTCTTAAGTTGAAGAAACATCATAACCTTGAGCCAAATCCCCTTGAAATGAAAAATGACACAGCCAGCTATTAATCTTTTGGACAGTTGTATGTGTCTAGCTGAAACATCCCATAAAGGTGGAACTACACTGTGACAATATGAGCATGCTGATCTGAGAGCTGATCTTCAGATGTTAGATTGCAGTCAGTTGAGCTTGGAACCGACAATCACAGTGATCAGATAAAGACAAATACTGTTCACAGATCAGGGCTTACATGTACCTATATAAGGGAGATATAGTAAAGAGACATAAATAGGGATGATAAAGTTTAGAAAGTTGAGAGGGGAATATTTCTTTGTCAGTCAATTACATCCCTCGTCCACTCGCTGTTGCTGCGTACCTCCCTTTCCTACACAGGTAAATACACAGCTGAATCACCAGCCCCTTCCAAACACATGAAATCAAACAGGTGAGGTAAATAAATCCTCTTTTTAGACTGCGTCACATGGAGATTTGGTTTCTTTTTCAATGAATCAAGTGCCGTCATTATCATTTGATAGGGAGGGAAAGAAACAAACGCATTTGTCTCAAAGGGGTCACATTTAATCCAATTGAAATTGACGGCACTATTCGGGCTGATTAAATTACCTTGGAATCGGCGTTATCTTTTCATTCCCACAAAGCTACAAAGTATCGCAGGCGAAGTAAGTGCCACATCTAATAGATATTGATTGGATTCGCTTTATTAGTTTCTACTTGCAGATGAGATGAAACTGAAATCTTTCCCAGTAGGATGAGAAAACAATTATGGTGGCCTAGAGGAAGTATAGGAACAAAGACAAGGAGGTAGGGAATAGGAAATAGGAACTCTTGTGTAGGGAGTAGGAAGCATAATTGACATGCTTTTGACTATAAGGATGCTGTGCGGAGGCTTATAATATTATTAGGACTATAAGCAGCACTGCTGTGATGATTTGATAAGGGGCCAAAGGTGTGAAGACGTTTCAGACCGGCTCTTCCTTAAAGCACTCTCCAGAGATTGGTTTAGGAGGGCTGTTGAATAAAAAACAATGAATTCTTCATTCTTCATTGAAACTCAATGGAAATCTCTGCTGACAGAAATGCCTGATCTCCCGTGCATAGCTTTCCCAGAAATAGCCCTGTTATGTTTTCCAAGCTGTTCTGGCTGTCTGAAGCCGACACACACAAAGTATTGTCCCATCCTCTGTGATGCAATCTGTCAACAGCTTCACAGGCATCTGCTGGGGATTTCTCTCTGTGTGTGGACGATTGAGGGAGCCTTATAGGAAAAAATTGGAAACTGGAGAGAGATAGGGATGAGGAAAACGAAGAGAGAGAGAGAAAACAGATTGTCACACTGAGTTCAAGCCCTGGGTTATCAGATTACCCTCCTGTGACTGGGAAAGTCACAGGAGGGTGACTGGGGGGTGACTGGAGGGTGACTGTGACTGGAGGGTGACTGTGACTGGGAAACTGAGAAAGTGACAACCACAGCATCACCAAAAAGTGAGTGAGAGAGACAAAGGGAGAGGGAGAGAGAGAGAGGGAGAGAGAGAGAGATCCATCTAGCCTGTCACCTCAGTCTTAAAGCTAAAACACACTGACTCTCTGAGATGCACTCCTTACATGACAAAAGTGAGATAGAAAGGAGGGTTTGATACAATCCTCCCTCCATCCCTTCCTCCGTCTTCTCCCTCTTTCCTACAAAGCTCCATTGCCCTGCTCAGTACTAAAGCGTGTTTGCTGCTGGATTGCCAGCATTGCATCCTGGGATGTAGGTCAGGTGAATAAGAGAGCGAAGTGAAGAGCAGGACGGAGATGGAAGAGATTTCAATAGAGATTAATTGCCTCCCAAATGAGCCACCTAATTCTCCTCCTCAGCTCCCTGCATCTCATCTGCTCAACACAGGCCTCTGTTAATGATCGTCTGAGAAATTCAATTTCCACTTTTATCTTTCTTTTACCGCAGCGCCCGACCACTTAACTGGGTTTTAATTATTATTAATGGTATTTAAGAACTCTGTAGATAAAAGTTAAAAACTTGAAAGACACCAATCTTAAAGAACATCTGAAAGATCAGGCTTGGGGATATTGTATCAATGGGGCTTATGGAAAGAGCAGTTTGAGAGGAATGATTTCAATGCAGCGATTGATCACGATGATAAGTATCTTTAAGCTCTTCTTGTCATGTGTCTTGCATATTGAGACTAGCCTGAGGCGATAGTGAGACGTCAACATCGTACAAGTTCTGCTGAACTCCTACTCTAAAGCACTACTCTATTCTGAACCAATCCGGTCAGTCTTATATCAACATCCTAAATCAAATCGTCTGTCAACACGTTGAGTGATTAATCCATTTATTCGCTTCCTGGTCAAAGATTGTGAATTACTACTGAGATCATTAAAGTGTCAGCAGAAATGTATCAAAAGCAACTACAAAGTTCGTTAAAAGCTTATCAATTACAATCTCCCTTTGACAACAATAACAACAGCAATGGACGTTAAAAATAATTGTGATGAATGACGAATCCTTTGGAATGCAATATCTCCCAACTAGCCCAGACAACCGGTGGGATACGATTGTGATCCGACACGGGACTGCAGTTTAATACCTAGATGTTGTATACTGTATGATTCATAAAGCTAGGACTGCCCAGAGCTATCCCAGGCCTGAGTCTCTTGGCTGGGCTAGTGTAGACTAGAGGAACCCTCCTAGCTGTCCGGATGGGTTGGGTATGCTGCTGTGAACACTGCTGAGTCTGTCATGGTCGGGAGAACAGAGGAACACAGCCTTGACCCCGATCAGTCCCACTGAGACAACACCACATGAACACTGTGATTCACCATGGTACAATACTTGACATGGCCTCAAAACAGGATGTTGTAAGCAGCAGGCTTACCTTATAGAATGTCTACTATCACAAGGAAACTTCAGGTCGGGTATTTCTCAATGTCTTCTTTGTGGTTTTGGGGGAAGGAGACAGAAGAGACATGGGAGGCATCCGAAACATAATACCTTCCTTGTGACATAAGTAACCTATTACTGTTTCTGTCACAAGCGATGTTCTGGGGTCTAACGGCATGCGACTGTAATGTTAAGCAATGGAGTGCTGCTGGCTTTAGGATGGTTTCTGTAATGGAGTTGCCTTGACACGGTGTGCTTCAGTGTGGTACCTTGTCTATTTAGCATCAGCGGTGGTCTGAATCACCCTCTTTAGGAATCCCATCAGGTATTTATGGTCGTCACCTCCACGGGCACGACCGCCTCGCCTCGCACAATCAAATAAAACAGGGCTGCCTCGTCTGAGGCGGTGAGAGGCGCTAACCATAAATACGAGTCAGCTACTTTCCAATGCATTGCAACGAACGGAGTCAGAGAAGGAGGAAGGTGGAGTAGGCCTAGCTCACAGCCCATCTCCATCACGTCTAACAGAATGGGTTCATTCTGCACTTTAAAGAGTTCATTTATCACAGGAGCATTCCTCTGTTTCCTTGGGTGTCACTGCGCTCCTCCTAGTCTCTGGCTGATGTATGCGGCCCATTTAAATCCCATCCATCTGTTATGTATGACAGAGCATAATTCACATAGGGCTGAATCCTGTCTATCTACCACGGCAAGGGCAGTCTCTTAAGGAAGAATTCAATATTAATCTCATGTTTTTTTTATTTTGCTGGTTGGTGGTTTGCAAATGGCGTCTCGGTCTTGGACTAAATGAAATGGGGTGAATACTATTACGCAAATAGTTGAAGTTGTTGAAGTGGCAAAAAAGGATGTGATGCATACAGGGCCGTCTTTAAGATTGTAATCGAATCACTTTTAGGAAAGTGAATGCGGGGTTGTTCAACTAAATGGATAGAAGGACAGAGAGCGAAAGAGACAGAGATAGATAGAGATAGCGATGCAGACAGACTTGTGGCGTAGAGAACAGAAAGAGACGGAATGAATGTCAACTGAGCAGTATGAGCAGTATGAGTCGGAGTTGATTCAGTATGAGTCGGAGTTGATTCAGTATGAGTCGGAGTTGATTCAGTATGAGTCGGAGTTGATTCAGTATGAGTCCGAGTTGATTCAGTATGAGTCGGAGTTGATTAAGTATGACTCGGAGTTTGATTCAGTATGAGTCGGAGTTGATTCAGTATGAGTCGGAGTTGATTCAGTATGAGTCGGAGTTGATTCGGTATGAGTCAGAGTTGATTCGGTATGAGTCAGAGTTGATTCGGTATCAGTCAGAGCTGATTCGGTATGAGTCAGAGTTGATTCAGGATGAGTCAGAGTTGACTCAGTATGAGTCAGAGTTGACTCAGTATGAGTCAGAGTTGATTGTGTGCTTTGACGACACGTCTTTAGTGAGCCAGGAATATTACGTTTTTATCATCTAACTATTGGACTATACTGAATGTTCAAAGCAGTCAGGGTCTCCATGAACGACGTATTGCATTAGCTTTAGGGATTACATGTCAACAGGATGTCTTACAAATATAAGATATGTCTGAGGAAATGTCTGCATGTGATTTGATGTCATATATTCAAAGCCTGCCTTCACAAGCCAGTACTGCCTTCACAAATTGTCTTGGGGCAAATATAAAGTCTTGTTTGAAAAACGAGGCAGACAAAAT
Source organism: Oncorhynchus mykiss (assembly GCF_057628025.1). Taxonomy (NCBI): domain Eukaryota; kingdom Metazoa; phylum Chordata; class Actinopteri; order Salmoniformes; family Salmonidae; genus Oncorhynchus; species Oncorhynchus mykiss. Next base: position 27,915,051 of record NC_143039.1, read on the forward strand.
CCCTTCCCTAAAAACTGCAGTGACAGGCATGATATTATCGTTGTGGTTCAATGGAGTAAAAGATAGCTGACACAAGAATACAAACCCAGCTTGTCTCTCTGCTCGCCTCTCTTGTAAGTATTCCGATTGATCGGATTTGCAGGGGGGGAATGCAAATAAAATGCCAAAACCTTCCGATCCAAACAAATCGCCTTTTGTTTCATGCATATTTATCACACTTTTAAAATCCAGCAACTGTGACAAAGATGAATGACGTGTGAGAGGATCATTGCGGCACTGCATCACATCCTGACCTTTAAGTCAGTTCTAAGTTATACGAAAATGTCACCAACAGCCAAATACACTGTGCCCTCTCCAGAGTACAAGACCACGTCAATAGATGTTTGGAACTCCTCGGCACTGAGGATTGAGTTGTGGCATTTACCCATGTGGTGGAGTATTGCTTTGGCATGTGTAGGCCTACAGGCACGCACCGACGGGCCTGCTCACATACAGCACAGCTGCGTGCCGTGCTGTATGTGAGCAAGACAGTTCCAGAGGAGATAGATGTTGATTGGCAGATGTGGAAAAAACTTTGGATTTTAAATTCCGCATAATTAGCTCATTTTTTCTGCTTCATCACAGTGTGCGTGGGGGAGCTTGTCTCCTAGGAGATTGGTACTAGAATAAAAATGCCCCCCCCCCCCCCCCCTCCCCCCTCCCATACACACAGACCACAGGCTCAACACAAAAGAGTTCACAATGAGTAACCTAGATAACGTCTCCCTATTAGATCCACCCCCTTTGTGAAACAGATGCAGAACATCCCTATGCATATTCCTCCCACTGAACAGCACCAACCAAAAGCAACACTCCATAATCCCATTGTATATTCAGAGAGAATCCTGTGACACAATAGCATCACCGAAAATAAAAACGATTTGTGTGCCCTCATCTGAAAGAGCCCTTTGCTACCACAGCAGATGGTTCATGCTGCCCTCAGATTGGTACCATATTTTTTAAACGTGGGCTGCTCATTTTTGTTTGGTTCAGTTTTTTACTTAAATGCACTTTGAATGTGATAAAAGTTGACTAACAAACTTGTATCTCTTTATTTTCCGAAATCTATATATTTTTTGGCCTAGGTCCCATTGCGATAAACACACAAGTTAATTCACTTCATACTCACCAGAACTACCGTTATCTGTCAACTCAGCAGTTTGCCTTCTCCGTCTGTCTGGCTGATGCCTCCATGTCTCCCATGTCCTCCATTACTACAGTATGTTATTCCCAATTGTTCCGTTTGTAGCACAACACTGAAAATATAACTGCAATCTAAGGAACAGAAAATGAGTCATATAATGAATGTGTCACCTGTGAGTCATTTAATAGAAAACCGTCAGCTAAATGGTCATAGGACTGAACAAGCTCTGGGAATGAAGGTAACACGTTGTAAAGTGGATGCATTTAGGATGGAGCAAAGCCATCAAAACGCCATTTAGAATCGACAGTACTAAAAGTACAATTACATTTCAAGGGGTTTCAAGTTGATCACAAGTTAACCGAATAGATTTTCAACCAGAACAGCATCTGGGAATACTCCTAATGTGAGGAAAACGGTTAGGACATAGAGATGTGTCTGTCCCCAAAGATTTCAAGTCCATATTGTTTGTGAGAACACTGTAAATGTTTTACCACAGTGTGTCATTGTGTGTTCAACATATATACTGTTGAGAATCCCCTTTTGTTCTATATAGAATCTATCTAACTCCCCAGAGGCTCCTAGCAGCTCCCAGGAGCCATGTCGGTAAACTTGTGTTTCAAAGTGTTCTCACCTCCGCCACACACACACCTGTCTGCATCTGACAAACCTGCTCTCACCGATAGGAAGAACCAATTACTGGAGCTCTATTCTTACATCACACACACACACACACACAGCTCTCCATGTGACCTACTTTTTGTGTGTACTATATGTACTGATGTGTATATGTTACTGATAAATGCACACACACACACACACTACATGTTCATGTTTTTAAATGTCTGTAATGTATGTGTTGGACCCATGTACGACTGACTAGCTGTCGCCATTGGCGTTGGCTAATGGGGACTCTAATTGAAAAACCAAAACACACACACACACACACACGCCTCTACAGATGAGCAAATGTAAATCTCGAGCATTCAGCTGAGTAGTTCAGAGTCATAGCATGAAGGCATTTCTCTGAGTAGTTGTTCATGGCGTGTTGACAGCTTTACACAGAGAGTTGTGTTGATAGGCACTCTTAATGAGCGCCGAACATGTTTACAATTCATTACCTGACGCACTGCAACTACAGAGAGGGACTTGGGTAAAGCTGAAGTCCTTAATTCAGGTATAAATAGGTATTTGTCAGTCCACTGCATGTATTGAAATAAAAACCCATTGAATAATTAAACAATATTATAAAACTGTCCTCTTATTAGGATCACACATAATAAAGGCTGATAAATACGTAGGGAAAAAAGGGAATCCACTCTCAAATGAAAGACGTCTTTAATGTAATGTTGGTTGTGTCGTCCCTCTGGTTTCAAGTAATAGAAAATATAACACCCTGCCGTCTGTCTCGTCACCGCGCGGCTTAAAGAGCGGGGGAAAAGAATTGCGCCTCACATACAGATAGAATAACATTCACCGGGGAATGCATGTGGTTAATGCCGTTACGTGGCCATTTGTACCGTCCCATAAGAAATACGGGTGTCCAAGAAATGAAGCCATTCTCTACCTAGTACAATACAAAGGACTCCAAATACATAGTAAGAAAATAGGTTTGATCTTTAAAACAGTATATTACAACTCAATTGCAGAGGCAAGTGTGTCCGTCGTGTCACACAGTAGGTCCAGTGAACTGTTAGTCTCCTGTTCTAACAATCTTAGATCATTCCAATCAATGAACACTCAATCTATGTCGACAGCACGTTGTTACATTGTATACTTATCATGGTCTTTTCACTATGACAACATCTGTTGCGGTACCAAAACAGTACATCCCACAAATACATCTTTATTAAATATGCAAAGACTGGAAATTAAGAGTGGACATTCATTATCAACCTAACTGACAGCAGAACGTTTACATAGGTTGTATATCTTGGTATTTCTTATCATCCCTACTACTACAGTAATAGGGCCAGTTTTTCTGGAAATTAACAGCATTGCCTACATAGATTAGCCTAATAGCATCCGAGCCATTTTGTCCCACTGCTAAGCTTCTACCTCTGTGTTTTAGTGATTTCATCTCATAAACAACATATGGTGCAAATGGCATACTGTTGCATTGTGGGACATTATTTGATTTTCATAGAGTGGATTTTTTTAATCAAACATATTTCAGAAAATATACAGAATTATTTGATTTTCTAAACTGTGGCCTTTAAACTCATCAATAGGGGGAGAATGCAGGAGTAACAACAGCAGAGAGAAACCTTGGTCTGATAAAGAGGCTTTTAGCGAAGCGTCTCTTGGACTATGCAAACGGCCAGACGGTTATTGTTACAGTACTGTTCCCTCAGGGTCATGTGCTGTACAGTGACAAAGAAAAGCAGAAATAGGAAGAGGTGGAAGAGGCAGAGGAGGAGGAAGAGAAGAAGCAATAAAGAAGAAGAAGAAGAAGAAGGACCTCTTGGCACTAAATGTAGGTAGCTGATTAACACTTGAGGTGTTTCTTGCTGGTCATGTCATTCCAGATGCGGTGCATCTCCTCCGGGGAGATCTGGTGGACCGTTACGACCCGTCGGTAGCGGCACAGACTGTAGGCCATCTTCCAGTGGTTGAAGCCACTGTTCTGGAAGGGGTGGATGCCCAGTTTACGAAGGCACAGCCCCACGTACACATCCTCCAGGTGGAGCAGTCTGGTGTGCAGGGACGTCTTGTAGATGAGCTCGGCCACATCCGCCGAGAACACGTACCCCGTGCCCGAACAGAAAGGCGGGTACTTAGCCTCAGGGTAAAGGTCTCTGGGCATGTACCACTTACTGCGCATGTCTCTGATCGGACCTCCGTTGATGACGTAGCCCGTGAAGTAGCGTCTCCGCGGCTTGGAGGCGGGCTTGAGGAGGTTGTAGACCAGGTTCTCCATGTTAACATAGATGTCCGAGTCCGTCTTGAGGACGTACTGTGCCTTGGGGCAGAAGGTGGCCACCCAGCGCATGCCCATCAGGGTCTTGAGGGTGAGGTTGTGGTAGGAGTCTATGAAGTCCTCCACCACGACATCGTGGAAGATCTGGCTCTCCTGTTCCACCATCTGGTTGAGCACCGGATCCGTGTTCCTCCCAAGCAGGAAGAGTGTGAGGACGCGAACGCCATCGCCGAACGTGCTCTCGTCGCCCCACGTCTCTCGAATCGCTTGACGTGCATCAAACTCCTTGTGGGTGGTGCTGATCAGAATGACTAAGAAAGGTGCCTCCGTCTCACACTTCTTGGGCTCGTTGATGACAAAGTCGAAGGAGTGTGGGTTGAGCGGCCGAGTCCGTATATTGCTGAAGGTCACGTTCTTGGTGAGCTTGGTCTTCTGGCGGATGGGGATGGACAGCTGGCCCACGTAGGAGGTGGAGGGACGGGACAGACTCAGGTACCAGAGAGCGCTAGCCCAGCAAACGACCGTCAACAAGTATAAGCAGCTGACCTTTGAAGGCATTTCTGTTTACTTGGCACGTGTTAGGAGCATTGAGAATGTCAAGAAGGTGGAATCTCCATGGGTGGTCCTCCAGCTACTTCCATCGGTGCAGCATGATGCTGCCTCCACGAGATGCTTGACATTAATTCAGTACCCTCGACTGCTTTAATACAGCCTAGTGGTGGGATTCTGGTTGAAAAGGAGGGTTGTCGTTTTTCCTCAATGCAGACATTGAACTATTCCATTCCATTAGGGGTGTTCCCTTGCATTCTTCTCGCCAGCACTTGATTCTGGACAGAAACAGATAAAAAAAACAATTTAGTCAAGCCTTAACAAGAATGCTTCAGAAGTCTTTGGCAAAATTAGAGTATTTACATGCGTGGAGTTATGAGGAGGGTTAGTATGAGCTTAGAAAAACATACAGAAAGATCCTCTTTGTTTGTTTCCTATAATCACAGATAACAGATGACTCAACATGTGAGACGATCTCTATAGCTTTAGGTGCGTGTATACTTCTCCAAGCCGTCCTCTGGCGGTATGTTTATGGCCTGCTTTTTCTTCTTCTTTAGTTCTGGCTACTTTGTGTTTACAAACACTGGTTATCTCCGCTTGTACTTCCCTCGCTGCATACGCTGTGTCAAATCAGCAATATCACTCTTACTCTCTGAAAAGTCTCCTCAAGAAGAAACACTCCCGAGGGAAATGCTCTGCATCCTCTCTTTCGCTCTCTCTGTATCTGTCCTTCTCGCTCTTCTTCCCTCTTTCCTTCTCTCTTTATATCTCTCTCTTCCCCTGCCTCTCTCTCTCTCTCCTCTTTCTCTCTCAATGACACAGTGATCTTGGCATGACGGGAAATATTGTTCAGTAATGAGCTCTTCCTCGCTTGGTGGAATAGGTACTGTAGCATCCAGAGAAATAACGCACCGATGCTCTGGTGCCATTATTAGGAATTGTATGGCACTTTCATGGGCATATAAGTATGCACACACGCTGCTTTTTAGAATGGTTTATCATAATAGTGGCTTTGTGACGGGGAAAAATGAATCACAAAATAACCATTGTTTCGCTTCGATGATGAAAGACATGATTAAAGAAAGTCAGCTCTGATAAAAGCCCACCATGCTCAGTGAGTGTTTCCATCACAGACAGCAACAGCATTGGTTCTGGATCAAAGCGAAGAGTGCATTTTTCCATCATTACAGTAACAAGAAGTGAGAGGCACTCTACTGGATTTTACTCAGGGAACAGGCACCTGTTGCTACCAACAGTGAGACTACTGATTGTGGTGTGGAATAAAAAATAAAAAAAAGTGTGTCTTTATGTGTGTGTTGATGAAAAACTGGTATTAGGAATGAAAGAGTGTAAAAAATAACAGACAAAAATATCAGTTTTCCACCATACAGAGATATACAGGTAACTGCCAAAATAAAGGAAACACCAACATAGTGTCTTTATAAGGCGTTGGGCCACCACGAGACAGAACAGCTTCAATGCATCTTGGCATAGACTCTACAAATGTCTGGAACTCTATCGGAGGGATGCGATATCATTCTTCCATGAGAAATTCCATAATTTGGGGTTTTGTTGAAAACGCTGTCTCAGGTACCACTCCAGAAACTTCCATAAGTGTTCAATTGTGTTGAGATTTGAAGACTAACATGGCCCTGGCACATGGTTTACATAGTTTTCATGCTTATCAAACCATTCAGTGACCACTCGTGCCCTGTGGATGGAGGCATAGCCATGGTAACCAAAATATTGGCCAAAATAATGGCCTGTCCAGCGTTTTTATACATGAGCATGATGGGATGTTCATTCCTTAATAACTCAGGAACCACACCTCTGTGGAAGCACCTGCTTTCATTATACTTTGTATCCCTCATTTACACAAGTGTTTCCATTATTTTGGCAGTTACCTGTATGTCAAAACCAAAGATGAATCCCACAGTATGCGCCCCTTTTATTTGAGAATCCTTTGGATAACGCAATATGGCATCTGTGCATCAACATAGGTGAACAGTTATATTCCTGTAGCCAAAGGATTATCTTTTGGACAAATAAAATGTTCAGAGGTTCAGAGGGCTGAAGTCCATGTCTTTTGGAAATGAACATTGTTTTTGACGTAGTCGAATGCTGTGCTGCGTGATTAAAGGAAAGTCCTGTGGATATCCCACAAATGTCATTTTGAGTGAGACGCTCAAAATGGTGAGATGGTCTCATGATTTCTTTAGATTAGCCTGACTTCGCAGTTCTGAGTTGGGGTCCTGCCTTATCTGTCACATTTTGAGAGTGGCGACGATGACATCTATTCATATTCTTTATCCCTTCTCTTTCAGTGGCAGAATGATCTATTCTATGTCCTCATATTTCCTGTCCTCCCATCACTTCTCACTGGGAGTTTAATCCATCTCATCATGTTTCCCTACCTCTCTTCCCCTCTTCTCAATCATTCCTCCACCTCTGTTTAGCACTCTCTCCCTCTCTCTTTCCCCATTGTTCGCCATCATTTCTCCCCCCCCCCCCCCCCTTCTCTGTCATTCTTCTCTTTCTATCACTCGCCCTCCTTTTTCCCAGTGACACTGTTGATCCCTCTCCCCATGCTCCTCTGGGCCTCACCCACTGCAAACACACAGCTTTGTTTTCGCCACCCACTATAAACCCTTCAATCTCTATGGACACCTCGGGCTGCTTCCTCTCATCCATCTCTCTATTCCCCTCTCTCTTTTAGTCTAGCTCCACCACTAAATCATCTGCCCTCCCTGACCTGCTTCGTCCCGTTCACTCTATTATTTCTGTCTCTGAGCGAGAGAGCAATAGAGAGAGCGAGAGAGTGAGAGCGAGAGAGATGTTTTGCTTGCTTTCCTTCAGTCATTTCCTTGGGATTGTACTGTACAATTCCTTTAATTATTCTCTCTTAGATTGATTCTTTGTGCTTGAGATCACAGTGTCAGCCGATTCTGATAAATGGTACAGGGAAAGTAGTACTAGAAACCTGCTCTTCTCACGACAGACGGACTTGTTACATGTATTCATTCCACCTCTCATGTTGAAGTAGCTTCTTTTTTTAGAGAGAACACCTTGACCTGCAGATGCTATTTGAATGAACAGGATATGAACAGGATATCATTGCAGTATCATATTCATGTTTCTCCCTGATTCTTGGATTGCCATTACGGAAACGGAAAAGGCAGGCTTTCAATTGAGCTTTGTTGAACTTTTCCCCAACATTCAATTAAAGAAGAATAATAATTATTATTATTATTTATTTTTTCACTTTCACCCACTTTTTCTCCCCAATTTCGTGATATCCAATTGTTTAGTTGTTACTATCTTGTCTCATCGCTACAACTCCCGTATGGGCTCAGGAGAGATGAAGGTTGTATTCATTCCACTAGCTATGAAGCTATGCGTCCTCCAAAACACAACCCAACCAAGCCGCACTGTGCACTGCCCGCCAGAGGAGTCGCTAGTGCGGGATGAGACAAGGATATCAGGATATCCCTACCGGCCAAACCCTCCCTAACCCGGACAACGCTGGGCCAATTGTGCATCGCTCCATGGACCTCCTGGTCGCGGCCGGCTGCGACAGAGCCTGGGCTCGAACCCAGAGTCTCTGGTGGCACAGCTAGCACTGCGATGCAGTGCCTTAGACCACTGCGCCACCCGGGAGGCAAGAAGAATAATTTAAACAGAAAATGTCAACAACAACAACAAAAAATCCTTACACTCAATAAAACTTAGTTTATCTTCTTCTCTTCACTCAGTGAAGCGTTGTTATTTCCCAAATTAAGTCTTTGGTGTAAATTACAATAGAAGCCTATTTACATCAAGCAACAGCAGTCTTTGACAGATGTGAGATATTGTATTGGTTGTCATGACAGCAGGAAGCAGACAGTAAAGGCTTGTGTAGAGAGAAAGTGAGAGAGAGAAAGAGAAGGGAATGAAGAAAGAAAGAAGAAAGAGAGACACTGTCGTCCCACCACGCCGCAGCCCTGTCACCGCCCCTGACTGACACCTGGCAGACAACAATGCACTCTGGGTAATTGAAAGGAAGTCCCGTCTTCACACTAGACAGGGTGGGGGCTGAAGAGATGGGGGAGAAAATTCAATGCATCTAGCTGGATTAAACCATTCAGCTCTAAATCACCACACACATCCCCCTTCCTTGAGGAACTCAATTTAGCAGCCTTAGAAATCATGGCTCACCCTCTCGTTGATCTACTGCTTTGGCCTGACGCCTAACACTCCTCTCATCAGTGTGTACGTTTTTGTGTTGTTCATTTGTGTGTGTGTGTGTGTGTGTGTGTGTGTGTGTGTGTGTGTGTGTGTGTGTGTGTGTGATAACAGACAACCACCCTGTGATGTTAAAGGCTGGAGTCAGTTAAAGGTCTTCTCCTCCCAGAGAGAGTGTAATATACTGACTCTGATGCGCCACAACATTAGACCAGCCTGGTGGTTACTCACTGCTGAGGGCCTCTCTTTTCGTCCTCACACCTAATTAACTGAAGTTGTTATTTAAGCGGATAGTGACCTTCGTTAGAAGGGTGCGATTAGGGACGGACAATTCAAAACAAGAGTTCAGGTAGAGGCTATTGTCGAGTAGACTGAGAAGACGGAGTGTTTCAGAGATGGGCTTCAGCTCATAAGATGAGAGGAACATGCCGCTTTATAATAAATCATACATCACATCTATGGGCACATCCATCAAATGCCAAACCAAAGGTAGACGTCTCACACTGCCCTGGCCAATTTACTGATCTATCTCGAGATAAAAGGAGGAAAGGGAGAAAAATACATAACTACCCCTACAGATCTGATGCCTACTCTTATGAGCAGAGCTGTCAACATATCTCTTCATGAAAGAAGCTCCCGTCTCCCTGTGATTATCTGTATCGGAAACCAGGGCAAGAACGGTAACATAGAACTGTAATATAGAACTAAAATATCAGTCAAATATCAATCAAATCAAGGAGTACGAAAGGCAGATTTAAGACTTAAATGGAAATCCCCTTACTTCCGAATAGAATATAGCCGTTTCAGATATATTGTTAGCCAGACATGAAGTCTTGCTGTCAATGAGGTATGTCTCGGGAAAGCTACTGCTCCAACTATGGCAAATCTCAAGAGACCCACTTTTCTTTCTCTTTGAAATGCAAACTGTGGAGTCAGTCAGATGGCTGCTTCTTGGGAATGCAGCACTGTAGGCCCCCATAGGCAGCGATACAGTGACATGGAGTAATGCAAGGCAGCCTATCAACAGCCACCTTATATCTAAGACTGGACCCGACCGACCCTATAGTAATTACTTCGGCAGCAGTGGAGGCTGCTGAGGGGAGGACGGATCATAATAATGTTTAGAACGGAGCGAATGGAATGGCATCAGACACATAGAAACCATGTGTTTAATACCATTCCACTGATTCCGCTTCACCCATTACCACTGGATTGTCCTCCCCAATTAAGGTGCCACCAACCTCCTGTGATGGGCATCTACACATAATGAGCAGCGGAAGTAAGGGGGAGGTAATTGGGGTCCTCAGTGTCTTGAAATTAAATGAGTGTGCTGCAGGTTTCAGTTATAGATCTGTCATTTGGGAAGCAGTTCTACGTGCGCTATTTCTATGCTTCCCGTTCTTAAGATTTGTTTTTGAGTCTTTTACTATCAGTTTTGTTCACCAGCTTCAAACAACTTAAAATACTATATTTTTGGTTATGGAAAATATATTTCATACAGGTTTAGATGGTACTCTCTCAGGTGATTCTCTACAGTATACTTGCTTGTTTTGTCACATAAACTGAAATTATGAGAAGTTTTTCAACCAGGAAATGGCGGAGGGATTTCTGCATAGTGCATCACCACAGAAGCATAGCATGACAGTATTTGGGACATGCAAACAAATCAGGGCCCCAAAGTATGTGCTCTGTGGTTTATGGAGTAGGACAAAATGTTGCATAGTGAACTACAAATCAGGGCCCTCATCGCTCCCCCCACATGGTACTGTGTGTAGGTGTAGAGTAAATCAGACATTTTGAAATTCTTCCAAGCTTCTCTCCTCCACCAATTGGATGTTGCTGTGAATATTGTGAAGATGTCATTCTGCTTTCCTGCTGTTAAATGGTGCGTGAAGGTCCTGATGGAGGCTGAATTAATAAGCGCTCTCTTGCTTTGATGAGTGTTAAATTAAAATGGCATTGATAAAGATTCCCAGTATGGTTCTAGCCTTTGTGTATTCTCCTGATAACAGATATAATTGAATGATTGTTGGTAAGAAATAATTAACTTAAGGCCGCACACTCCACTTCCTGGTCTGTATTTTCTGCGCAGGCACTGTTTCTGTAGGGGCCACCTCAAATATCTCTGGTCTCCTTATCAAATCTGTTAAAGACAAACAGATGCTGGCATTATTGGCACAGACTCATCATTCAGTACCACCTTGCGAGTACACTATATGTTTTAACTGTGAGTCGCTTTGGATAAGCATGCCCTAAATTACAAATAAATTAGAAATTCTGAAGAGGGTTTTGTAAGTTGGAATCAGAGAGACACTTACTGTTTGAGGATGGAGAGAGAGAGAGAGAGAGAGAGAGAGAGAGAGAGAGAGAGAGAGAGAGAGAGAGAGAGAGCGGACAGCATCAGTAGTCTGTCCACAGCACCAGGACCTGTGCTCTGGCATAAATTGGAAATGACAACTTGATTCATGGCGGTGATATATTTTACCGTCCGACCGGGTGACATTCTTGTCATCTAATATCCGAGACTTGCTGCAGCGTTCCAGAGACGCGACGGGACGTTAATGCTGGGTCCAAAAAGGACATGGAGGATTTTCGTCTGTCTTTGGTAGACTAATGAAATAGAGCGAAAAGCAGGCCTAGAAAATGGAAGGGTATCTTTAAAACCTGTCGATACACTGAGAAGGAAGTACAGGATGTTTTATTACATCAATAGAGTAAAAGCCTCCAGCTAAACATGTAGGTGACAGAGACCTTCAAAACCTTCTCTCTCAGCTTAGCTATACTGTATATTCTGGAAGTTTGAACTCTCATTATCTGGTATGCTATGTTGGATGTAAGCTAGTTGAGGTGAAATAAGCCATGGGCAAATGAGAATGGGGAACACTGAAACCACAAGAGGCTGGTTAGAGGAGGACAGGCTCATAATAATGGCTGGAATGGAGTGAATGGAATGGTACCGAACACATGGAAACAACGTGTTTGATGGGTTTGATACCGTTCCATTCATTCGGTTCCAGTCATTACTATGAGCCCCTCCTCCCCAATTAAGGTGCAACCGGCCGCCTGTGACTGAAACGTTCAGACTTCAAGACGACAATCACGTTTCTGGCATTGACCTATAAAAGTTGGAGTTAGTTAGGGAGAGACAGATTCCAACTCCAATATTCATTTCTATGAACAATAGAACAGGACAAACAATAACTGCTAATTTGGATATATTATTTTACCCTTTAAAAGAAAGTGAAAATCTGTGCTTATAATTCAAAACAGATCATTTGTTCTCAAGAGCCACTCCTGACAAAATGAAAAATACAGGCGAAACATTTCAGGAAATAATTGCACTTAAGCTCAATATATTCCAATGTAAAACTATAATGTTTTTACACACACGCACACACACACACACACACACACACACACACACACACACACACACACACACACACACACACACACACACACACACACACACACACACACACACACACACACACACACACACACACACTTTTGCTTAGATAAACATCTGGAGGCCTGGGTGAAGGAGAAGTAGCAGCAACCAAAACATAAACTCAGCAACAAAAAAAAAAAAGTCCCTTAATCAGGACCCTGTCTTTCAAAGATAATTAGTAAAAATCCAAATAATTCCACAGATCTTAATTGAAAAGGGTTTAAACACTGTTTCCCATACTTGATCAATGAACCATAAACAAATAATGAACACGCACCTGTGGAACGGTCGTTAAGACACTAACAACTTACACACGGTAGGCAATTAAGGTCACAGTTATGAGAACTTGGGACACTAAAGAGGCCTTTCTACTGACTGAAAAACACTAAAAGAAAGATGCCCAGGGTCCCTGTTCATCTGCGTGAATGTGCCTTAGGCATGCTGCAAGGAGGCATGAGGACTGCAGATGTGGCCAGGGCAATACATAGCAATGTCCGTGCTGTGAGACGCCTAAAACAGCGCTACAGGGAGACAGGACGGACAGCTGATCGTCCTCGCAGTGGCACACCACATGTAACAACAACTGCACAGGATCGGTACATCACACCTGCGGGACAGGTACAGGATAGCAACAACAACTGCCCGAGTTACACCAGGAACGCACAATCCCTCAATCAGTGCTCAGACTGTACGCAATAGGCTGAGAGAGGCTGGACTGAGGGCTTGTAGGCCTGTTGTAAGGTAAGGTCGCCAACAGACATCACCGGCAACAACGTCGCCTATGGGAAAAAACCCACCGTCGCTGGACCAGACAGGACTGGCAAAAAGTGCTCTTCACTGACGAGTCGCAGTTTTGTCTCACCAGGGGTGATGGTCGGATTCGCGTTTATCATCTAAGGAATGAGCGTTACACCGAGGCCTGTACTCTGGAGCGGGATCGATTTGGAGTTGGAGGGTCCATCATGGTCTGGGGTGTCACAGCATCATCGGACTGAGCTTGTTGTCATTGCAGGCAATCTCAACGCTGTGTGTTACAGGGAAGACATCCTCCTCTCTCATGTGGTACCCTTTCTGCAGGCTCATCCTGACATGACCCTCCAGCATGACAATGCCACCAGCCATACTGCCACCAGCCATACCGAATAGCCCGGATCAAAGCGTGTTGGATCAGAGGGTGAAGGCTAGGGCCATTCCCCCAGAAATGTCTGGCAACTTGCAGGTGCCTTGATGGAAGAATGGGGTAATTGCACAGCAAGAAATTGCAAATCTGGTGCAGTCCATGAGGAGGAGATGCACTGCAGTACTTAATGCAGCTGGTGGCCACACCAGATACTGACTGTTACTTTTGACCCCCCCCCCCCCCCCCCCCCCCCCCCCCCCTTGTCCAGGGACACATTATTCCATTTCTGTTAGTCACATGTCTGTGGAACTTGTTCAGTTTATATCTCCGTTATTGAATCTTGTTTTGTTCATACACATATTTACACGTGTTAAGTTAGCTGAAAATTAACGCAGTTGACAGTGAGAGGACATTTATTTTTTTGCTGAGTTTATGTGCCCAGATAATACCCCCTCCAGTGCCATTACCAACCCCCTGTGCTGTGCTGCCCAGACACAGCAACAGATAGAGCTTCACCAATAAATGAATGAATGACATTTTATTTTCATGTCAATTCGTCCTTTCACAGTGAGAGTGTACTAGGAATTATCACAGGCACCATCTCAGTGCTCATGGGTAGAGGCAGGCACGCTGCGAGCACCCTGAACACATCCCATTATACAGCACAGCTGAAACACCACACCTGTCCTGATAACATCCCAGCTCCGTACAATAGGCTTTCTCCGTCTCACACCCTCTTACACACACGGACACGCACCCACACACACACTCTCTCGCTCTCTCTTTTTCTCTCCACTGCTCCATCCTCAGTCTTTTTCACTTTACACCCACGCACACACACACACTCTCTCCCTTGCTCCATGTCGGTGCAGGAGGCTGACAGGGGTCCTGTTAGTCGCTCTGATGAACCTGGGAGGGGAGCTGTAGCTGTGTTTGGGCGGTGTTGAGGCGCTGAGCAATGGCTGAAGAGGCTTACGGCAATTACCCTGTCGTGTCCTCTCAGTGCCAGACCCTGCTGCTGCTGACACAGCCAGGCACATGGACAGCCAGGCAAAGGTACAGGACAAGCTGCGCCAGCATCTCTTTTCTCACTGCACTACTCCCTGAGAGGGTGCTGAAAAGCTGCATAACCCGAGGTGAGGTGTGTGAAGATACTTATATACTGTCTATAATCAATGCACACACACACACACACACACACACACACACACACACACACACACACACACACACACACACACTCGTCCCAGTGATATGTCAACCTGAGTACAATACTTTCCGAGCCATGAGCAGGGTAAAGCATTTCCAGTGACTCTCTCTGGACCTAACCCGACAGTAACATGTAGCAGCTCCAGGCTGCAGCTGTGGAGGCGATGTTACAACGTTAACTACCCAGCACGGTGCTCCACTGGTAAGGAGCTGTCGCTGCTACATCTGACTACCCAGCATGATGCTCCACTGGTAAGGAGCTGTTGCTGTTACATCTGACTACCCAGCACGGTGCTCCACTGGTAAGGAGCTGTCGCTGCTACATCTGACTACCCAGCATGATGCTCCACTGGTAAGGAGCTGTTGCTGTTACATCTAACTACCCAGCATGGTGCTCCACTGGTAAGGAGCTGTCACATCTGACTACCCAGCACGGTGCTCCACTGGTAAGGAGCTGTCACTGTTACATCTGACTACCCAGCACGGTGCTCCACTGGTAAGGAGCTGTCGCTGCTACATCTGACTACCCAGCATGATGCTCCACTGGTAAGGAGCTGTTGCTGTTACATCTGACTACCCAGCACGGTGCTCCACTGGTAAGGAGCTGTTGCTGTTACATCTGACTACCCAGCACGGTGCTCCACTGGTAAGGAGCTGTCGCTGCTACATCTGACTACCCAGCATGATGCTCCACTGGTAAGGAGCTGTTGCTGTTACATCTGACTACCCAGCACGGTGCTCCACTGGTAAGGAGCTGTCACTGTTACATCTGACTACCCAGCACGGTGCTCCACTGGTAAGGAGCTGTCGCTGCTACATCTGACTACCCAGCATGATGCTCCACTGGTAAGGAGCTGTTGCTGTTACATCTGACTACCCAGCATGATGCTCCACTGGTAAGGAGCTGTCACTGTTACATCTGACTACCCAGCATGATGCTCCACTGGTAAGGAGCTGTCGCTGCTACATCTGACTACCCAGCATGATGCTCCACTGGTAAGGAGCTGTCACTGTTACATCTGACTACCCAGCATGGTGCTCCACTGGTAAGGAGCTGTCACTGTTACATCTGACTACCCAGCATGATGCTCCATTGGTAAGGAGCTGTCACTGTTACATCTGACTACCCAGCATGATGCTCCACTGGTAAGGAGCTGTCACTGTTACATCTGACTACCCAGCACGGTGCTCCACTGGTAAGGAGCTGTCACTGTTACATCTGACTATCCAGCACGGTGCTCCACTGGTAAGGAGCTGTCGCTGCTACATCTGACTACCCAGCACGGTGCTCCACTGGTAAGGAGCTGTCACTGTTACATCTGACTACCCAGCATGATGCGCCACTGGTAAGGAGCTGTCACTGTTACATCTGACTACCCAGCATGATGCTCCACTGGTAAGGAGCTGTCGCTGCTACATCTGACTACCCAGCATGATGCGCCACTGGTAAGGAGCTGTCGCTGCTACATCTGACTACCCAGCATGATGCTCCACTGGTAAGGAGCTGTCGCTGCTACATCTGACTACCCAGCACGGTGCTCCACTGGTAAGGAGCTGTCGCTGTTACATCTGACTACCCAGCACGGTGCTCCACTGGTAAGGAGCTGTCACTGTTACATCTGACTACCCAGCATGGTGCTCCACTGGTAAGGAGCTGTCACTGTTACATCTGACTACCCAGCATGATGCGTCACTGGTAAGGAGCTGTCACTGTTACATCTAACTACCCAGCATGGTGCTCCACTGGTAAGGAGCTGTCACATCTGACTACCCAGCATGGTGCTCCACTGGTAAGGAGCTGTCACTGTTACATCTGACTACCCAGCATGGTGCTCCACTGGTAAGGAGCTGTCGCTGTTACATCTGACTACCCAGCATGATGCTCCACTGGTAAGGAGCTGTCACTGTTACATCTGACTACCCAGCATGATGCTCGACTGGTAAGGAGCTGTCACTGTTACATCTGACTACCCAGCATGATGCTCCACTGGTAAGGAGCTGTTGCTGTTACATCTGACTACCCAGCACGGTGCTCCACTGGTAAGGAGCTGTCACTGTTACATCTGACTACCCAGCACGGTGCTCCACTGGTAAGGAGCTGTCGCTGCTACATCTGACTACCCAGCATGATGCTCCACTGGTAAGGAGCTGTTGCTGTTACATCTGACTACCCAGCATGATGCTCCACTGGTAAGGAGCTGTCACTGTTACATCTGACTACCCAGCATGATGCTCCACTGGTAAGGAGCTGTCGCTGCTACATCTGACTACCCAGCATGATGCTCCACTGGTAAGGAGCTGTCACTGTTACATCTGACTACCCAGCATGGTGCTCCACTGGTAAGGAGCTGTCACTGTTACATCTGACTACCCAGCATGATGCTCCACTGGTAAGGAGCTGTCACTGTTACATCTGACTACCCAGCATGATGCTCCACTGGTAAGGAGCAGTCACTGTTACATCTGACTACCCAGCACGGTGCTCCACTGGTAAGGAGCTGTCACTGTTACATCTGACTATCCAGCACGGTGCTCCACTGGTAAGGAGCTGTCGCTGCTACATCTGACTACCCAGCACGGTGCTCCACTGGTAAGGAGCTGTCACTGTTACATCTGACTACCCAGCATGATGCGCCACTGGTAAGGAGCTGTCACTGTTACATCTGACTACCCAGCATGATGCTCCACTGGTAAGGAGCTGTCGCTGCTACATCTGACTACCCAGCATGATGCGCCACTGGTAAGGAGCTGTCGCTGCTACATCTGACTACCCAGCATGATGCTCCACTGGTAAGGAGCTGTCGCTGCTACATCTGACTACCCAGCACGGTGCTCCACTGGTAAGGAGCTGTCGCTGTTACATCTGACTACCCAGCACGGTGCTCCACTGGTAAGGAGCTGTCACTGTTACATCTGACTACCCAGCATGGTGCTCCACTGGTAAGGAGCTGTCACTGTTACATCTGACTACCCAGCATGATGCGTCACTGGTAAGGAGCTGTCACTGTTACATCTAACTACCCAGCATGGTGCTCCACTGGTAAGGAGCTGTCACATCTGACTACCCAGCATGGTGCTCCACTGGTAAGGAGCTGTCACTGTTACATCTGACTACCCAGCATGGTGCTCCACTGGTAAGGAGCTGTCGCTGTTACATCTGACTACCCAGCATGATGCTCCACTGGTAAGGAGCTGTCACTGTTACATCTGACTACCCAGCATGATGCTCGACTGGTAAGGAGCTGTCACTGTTACATCTGACTACCCAGCATGGTGCTCCACTGGTAAGGAGCTGTCACTGTTACATCTGACTACCCAGCATGATGCGCCACTGGTAAGGAGCTGTCACTGTTACATCTGACTACCCAGCATGGTGCTCCACTGGTAAGGAGCTGTCACTGTTACATCTGACTACCCAGCATGATGCGCCACTGGTAAGGAGCTGTCACTGTTACATCTGACTACCCAGCATGATGCGCCACTGGTAAGGAGCTGTCACTGTTACATCTGACTACCCAGCATGATGCGCCACTGGTAAGGAGCTGTCGCTGCTTATTTCCAATCTCTGCAGAGCAGAAGACCATAAATAAATGATTAAACTTGTCAGATCCATTCAAGCCTGATCCTTCAGGAAGTGGCTTGGGAGGAGGTGGTGGCGGGGGACACCGGAGGATGTCAACAGGTTAGAGGTGGGAGGATTAGATGGAGGGCCAGGTTTGGAGGTGGGGAAGGGTGTTACAAATGTTATCTGTCTTTGTGAGCGATACAGTGAATTTGATTTAACCCTTATTTTACCAGGCAAGCTGACTGGGAACGTATTCTCTTTTAAAACAATGACCTAGGGAGTAGCTGCAGGTGAGAGGAGGCACACACACAGACAGATACACACCCCAGAGAAAACATTAGACATTAAGATCGCTGCCCCCTCTGCCCACAGGCAAACAGATCTATATGTGTCCTTGAACACTGTTCAAAGAACAGGCCTTAACCTTTAACATGGTCTCTGTTTGACTACAACATGCTTCAAGGCAAAACAGCGTTATGGGGAGTGAGTGAGCGTGTGTGATGAGAAAGATATAGGTTGTGAGCGAGTAATAAGTGTGTGTGTGCGGTATGTGTGTTTGGTAATGGAAGAGTGTGCATCGAAACACCCTTTTTGACTCCGAATGGCCATGTTACTATGGCAACAGGCTGGGCGAGGCGAGGGAATGTTCTCAATAGGAGAGTTCTGACACGGTGACGTGATCTGAATGCTCCCGCATGATCAGTCGGAGTCAGAACGATGTCTGTTCAAAAGAAAAGCCAACTTCCTCTTGGGTTTGGGCAGACCGGTCCTCTGATTTAGCCCAATAGACAAAGAGACTCGGGAATATTAGGCAACACTGGAACCACAGTGTGGGATCTAAATGGTATCATGAAAGTGATGTCCATCGGTGATTTGGAGAGCGTCAGGAGTGCTTATGTCAACGACTGACAGGAACAAATCAGGATGTACACATTTCAGGTTTAGTTGATAGGAAACTATGTATAATCTACTGCATTAGCAGGTTGAATACATTTTCAAAAAAACTAAAAAAATCTGCTCAATAATATCATTATTGTTCATCCTCTATGGGTATCACATGATGAAGCCATATGCACCAGCTTAAGCAGCCTTGGATATAAAGAGGACTTAAATATATGCTGATACAAACACGTCAACAAGCAAAGATTGGCACAGCACATTGGGTAGAATAATTGGCACAGCTCTGAATGAATATTTTACTATCTTCTGGACTGGTTCCCTCTGCTGAACGAGGGGGATCCACAACACACTTCTACTGAGAGCTCCGTCTCAAATCCCTGACCATTGTTTTTAATGAGTGCACTCCATATGTCTTCTTGTGAATGTGTGTGTGTGAGTGTGTGTGTGTGTGTGTTCGTGGGCTCCCTTAACACTGTTGACAGCCATTGATACAGCACCAGCTTCACCGAGTGTGACTGGCTGTCACGGTGGAAGGGGACATTCATTCATCGGAGACTGATGGAGGGGGACTGGCTTTCCGCCGTGACGGATCGATAGAAGGAGGCGTTAGGAAGAGACACCCTTTGAAAGACACCAATACAGCAGCCAGCAGGCAGATACTGTGGGAACTCTTCAAAGAGCACTCAGTGGAATCTTAAAGAGACTGACTGGTGGGAGTTGTCTGACTTTGAGGAGGAGAGAGGAAGAGTGAGGAGGAAGGAGGGAGGAGGACTGAGAAGAGCCATCATACTGTATCTTGCTGGCTGGCGTGATTCATGTTGAGATCGGAGAGGGAGGCTGTTCTACTTTATGAGGCCCTCGTTAGCTTTTACTGCCTGGAGTGAAGGGCCATGCAATCTGTCCTAAGATGGAGCCATCATGGAGAGATAGGAGGTTTGCATTCGCGGCTTGGGTTCAGCTCTTGTCTTGTTGCTGCTTCCGAGTTTATCATCCATATACAGTACCAGTCAAAAGATTGGACACACCTACTCATTCCATGGTTTTTCTTTATTGTAGAACAATAGTGAAGACATCAAAACCATGAAATAACACATATGGAATCATGTAGTAACCAAACAAGCGTTAAACAGATCAAAATATATGACATATTTGAGATTCTTCAAAGTATTCACCCTTTGCCTTGATGACAGCTTGCACACTCTTGGCATTCTCTCAACAAGCTTCAAGAGGAAATCACCTGGAATTAATTTCAATTAACAGGTGTGCCTTGTTAAAAGTTCATTTGTAGAATGTATTTCATTCTTAATGTGTTTGAGCCAATCAGTTGTGTTGTGACAAGGTAGGGGTGGTATATAGAAGATAGCCCTATTATGGCAAAAACAGCTCAAATATGCAAAGAGAAACGACAGTCCATCATTACTTTAAGACATGAAGGTCAGTCAATACAGAAAATGTCAAGAACTTTGAAAGTTTCTTCAACTGCAGTCGCAAAAACCATCAAGCGCAACAATAAAACTGTCTCTCATGAGGACCGCCACAGGAAAGGAAGACCCAGAGTTACCTCTGCTGCAGAGGATAAGTTCATTAGAGTTACCAGCCTCATAAATTGCAGCCCAAATAAATGCTTCACAGAGTTAAAGTAACAGACACATCTCAACATCAACTGTTCAGAGGAGACTGCGTGAATCAGACCTTCATGGTCGAATTGCTGCAAAGAAACCACTACTAAAGGACACCAATAATAAGAAGAGACCTGCTTGGGCCAAGAAACACGAGCAATGGATATTAGACCGGTGGAAATCAGTCCTTTGGTCTGATGAGTCAAAATGTGAGATTTTTGCTTCCAACAAGCGTTTCTATGTGAGATGCAGAGTAGGTGAACGGATGATCTCTGCACGTGTGGTTCCCACTGTGAAGCATAGAGGAGGTGGTGTGATGTTGTGGGGTGCTTTGCTGGTGACACTGTCTGTGATTGATTTAGAATTCAAGGCACACTTCACCAGCATGGCTACCACAGCATTCTGCAGCGATTCACCATCCCATCTGGTTTGCGCTTAGTGGGACTATCATTTGTTTTTCAACAGGCCAATGACCCAACACACCTCCAGGCTGTGTAAGAACTATTTGACCAAGAGGTAGAGTGATGGAGTGCTGCATCAGATTACCTGGCCTCCACAATCACCCGACCTCAACCAAATTGAGATGGTTTGAGATGAGTTGGACCGAGTGAAGGAAAAGCAGTCAACAAGTGCTCAGCATATGTGGGAACTCCTTCAAGACTGTTGGAAACGCATTCCAGGTGAAGCTGATTAAGAGAATGCCAACAGTGTGCAAAGTTGTCATCAAGGCAAAGGGTGGCTACATTGAAGAATCTCAAATATAAAACATATAATGATTTGTTTTACACTTTTTTTGGTTACTACATGATTCCATATGTGTTATTTTATAGTTTTGTTTTCTTCACTATTATTCTACAATGTAGAAAATAGTCAAAATAAAGAAAAACCCTTGAATGAGTAGATGTTCTGGAACTTTGACTGGCTCTGTACATGTATCAGCTGTATCTGGAGTGACACTGTTAATCAGATTGTTTTAACCTTTCTAATACTGATCCATCTGCACATTATATAAGTTAAGAAAAAGGTGGAGTATATTATATACTGAATAAAAATATAAACACAACATGCAACAATTTCTAAGATGTTACTAAGTTGCAGTTCATATAAAGAAATCAGTCAATTGAATAAAGTTAATTGGGCCCTAATCCATAGATTTCACATGCCTGGGAATACAGATATGCGTATGTTGGTCACAGATAAGGTCACAGATAATAAAAGGTAGTGGTGTGGATCAGAAAACCAGTCAGTATCTGGTGTGACCACCATTTGCCTCATGCAGCGCGACACATCTCCTTCGCATAGCGTTGATCAGGCTGTTGATTGTGGCCTGTGTAATGTTGTTCCACTCCTCTTCAATGGCTGTGCAAAGTTGCTGGATATTGGCGGGAACTGGAACACCCTGTCGTATACGTCGGTCCAGAGCATCCCAAACATGCTCAATGGGTGACATGTCTGGTGAGTATGCAGGCCATGAAGGAACTGGGACATTTTCAGCTTCCACGAATTGTGTACAGATTCTTGCGACATGGGGCCGTGCATTATCATGCTGAAACATGAGGTGATAGGGGCGGATGAATGGCATGAGAATTGGCCCCAGGATCTCGTCACAGTGAATTCAAATTGCCATTGATAAAATTAAATTGTATTCGTTGTCCGTACCCAATGGGGCACTCTGTTCACAATGTTGACATCAGCAAACCACTCGCCCACACGACGCCATACACATGGTCTGCGTTTGTGAGGCAAATTGGACGTACTGCCAAATTCTCTAAAATGACGTTGGAGGCGGCTTCTGGTAGAGAAGTTAATATTCAATTCTCTGGCAACAGCTCTGGTGGACATCCCTACTGTAAGCATGCCAGCATAAGCTCCCTCAAAATTTGAGACATCTTGTCGCATTGTGTTGTGTGACAAAACTGCACATTTTAGAGTTGCCTTTCATTGTCCCCAGCACCCGTGTAATGGTCATGTTATGGATTATCTTGGCAAAGGAGACATTCTCACTAACAGGGATGTAAACAAATTTGTGCACAACATTTGAAAGAGGTAAGCTTTTTGTGCATATGGAACATTTCTGGGATCTTTTATTTCAGCTCATGAAACATAGGACCAACACTTTACATGTTTTGTTCACATTTTTGTTCAGTGTATATAGTTGATCTTTGAAAATGACAGGCAGTGGAGCTGTCAGATGAGTGGGGCACGGGGACGACGACACTGAAGGTCTGTATTGTGCGTTAGTTCTCAGACAGGTAACGTGAGAGAGGAGCCAGGGTGAGTTTGCTCTGTGATAGAGGAGAGTGAGTCGAGTGTTGACCGTGTCGAGGGGGTGAGGGTAGAGGTAGCACTTCTGAGAAACCGATGTGTGTAGACTAGAGACAGGAAGCTGTCAAAAAAATGCCTTAGCTGGAAGTAGCAAGTAAGAAGTCATTAAAGCGAGAGGTGGTGTGGCGTCCCTCTCATCCCTTTCTTGCGTCTCTTCTCGCCCCATCTTTCTATCTTTTCTTTCAGTCTCATCTCTCTCTCTCTTGATCGCCCCTTACCGGAATCCCTCCAGTCTCTCTCCTTTCTCTTCCTGTTTCTCCTCATCTCTCTCTCTCTCGATCGCCCCTTACCGGAATCCCTCCCGTCTCTCTCCTTTCTCTTCCTGTTTCTCCTCATCTCTCTCTCTCTCTCTCGATCGCCCCTTCCCGGAATCCTTCCCGTCTCTCTCCTTTCTCTTCCTGTTTCTCCTCATCTCTCTCTCTCTCTCTCGATCGCCCCTTACCGGAATCCCTCCCGTCTCTCTCCTTTCTCTTCCTGTTTCTCCTCATCTCTCTCTCTCTCTCTCGATCGCCCCTTCCCGGAATCCCTCCCGTCTCTCTCCTTTCTCTTCCTGTTTCTCCTCATCTCTCTCTCTCTCTCGATCGATCCTTACCGGAATCCCTAACGTCTCTCTCCTTTCTCTTCCTGTTTCTCCTCATCACTCTCTCGATCGCCCCTTACCTGAGTCCCTCCCGTCTCTCCTTTCTCTTCGTGTTTCTCCTCATCTCTCTCTCTCTCGACCCTTACCGGAATCCCTCCCGTCTCTCTCCTTTCTCTTCCTGTTTCTCCTCATCTCTCTCTCTCTCTCTCTCTCTCGATCGCCCCTTACCGGAATCCCTCCCGTCTCTCTCCTTTCTCTTCCTGTTTCACCTCATCTCTCTCTCTCTCTCTCTCTCGATCGCCCCTTACCGGAATCCCTCCCGTCTCTCTACTTTCTCTTCCTGTTTCTCCTCATCTCTCTCTCTCTCTCTCTCTCTCGATCGATCCTTACCGGAATCCCTAACGTCTCTCTCCTTTCTCTTCCTGTTTCTCCTCATCTCTCTCTCGATCGCCCCTTACCTGAGTCCCTCCCGTCTCTCCTTTCTCTTCCTGTTTCTCCTCATCTCTCTCTCTCTCGACCCTTACCTGAATCCCTCCCGTCTCTCCTTTCTCTTCCTGTTTCTCCTCATCTCTCTCTCTCGACCCTTACCTGAATCCCTCCCGTCTCTCCTTTCTCTTCCTGTTTCTCCTCATCTCTCTCTCTTGACCCTTACCTGAATCCCTCCCGTGTCCCTCCTCTCTCTTCCTATTTCTCCTCATATCTCTCTCTCTCTCGACCCTTACCTGAATCCCTCCTGTCTCTCTCCTTTCTTTTCCTGTTTCTCCTCATCTCTCTCTCTTTCCTACTCGTTCACTCTCAGGGTTTTTTCACCTTCCAATCCAAGAGGTTCTTCTAATCTCTCCTTCTCCTGCTCTTGCTTTAGTTGCTCTACTTCGAAATCAATTAAAAAACAGTCTGCAGTTGTGATTGGTACAGCAGTGTCTGCTATATTGGAACAGTGAGTTCTTTTGAGGTTTACTTTATGTTAATTCTATTCCTCTGACTCCCTTCTCAGAGTGCTACTTAACAAGTCTGCTCTGCTTCTAAATGCAGATGGGAAGGTTTACCATTATACGATGCAAATACAATTAATAACATTCTTTGTCAGATAAATTACACATATTAAACCAAGTAGAGAGAAAATGCACCAGGTTAGTTAGAACTCCTCTTCTCATTTGAATATTTGCATACACCCCCCCCCCCCCCCCGTTCCTATTCAGCAATAAATATAGTTGTGATATCGTGATCGATCAAAACAAAAAGGAACAATCGTGACTAGTAGAGTACTTGTCTTGTTTCTAGGGCTATTAGCGTTTTGGCTATTTTGAAAGGATCTGTGTATAATCAGGCCACACAACACATTATCCAGAGATGGGAGTGGTAATTATGGGCTGTAATAGGGGCCAATTAGGATGACTCTTCAAGCTTTACTCTGTAATGCTTTGTTTCATTCCTCTCTCCACAGTGGCATGTGGTTTTTCCTGTACTGTGAGGGCTGCTGTTACTTTGGTAGAGCTGGAATAATGTGATGTCGGTCAAGTCCTAGTGTAACCGCGCCTATTTCTATTGTTCTATGATGAATAGTATTTAACATTTTTAAATGTTTTAAAATTTAACCTTTAAATATCTAGGCAAGTCAGTTAAGAACAAATTCTTATTCACAATGACAGCCTACCCCAGCCAAATCCGGACGACGCTGGGCCTATTGTGTGCCTACCTATGGGACTCCCAATCACAGCCAGATGTGATACAGCCTGGAATTGAACCAGGGACTGAAGTGATGCCTCTTGCACTGAGATGCAGTGCCTTAGACCGCTGCGCCATTCGGCCCCTAAACGTAGCACTATGATCAAATATCATCACAAATATGATGTTTGATACTGTTGTGTCTATCCTGTTTGACTCAAATCAGGAAGAGAACACACTTTTAGGTACATTTGTGATATAGCTTGAATACCTCAAAGACCGGTATAGGAAGGTCCCCAACAAGCTCCCCTTGAAAATCAAGCTACAAGATACCCACTTGTTACGACACTATGATATTTTTAAAAAACTCTACTAACAAAGTTTTTGTTACTTTGTTAGTACTTTTATTTTATTACTTGATGATGTGATTATTTTACTTTGTTACTTGTATTTTAAAGCACTACACAAATAAAGTTGTCTCCCCTTCCTCCCCCCAGTATGTCCTCTCCTCCTAGGCTGTAATGTGAAAGACACCTCCCAGTGTGTGTCTCATCCAGAGGCTGCATGGTGTTGGAGAGATTGTGTCTCTGGAGCTCAAGGCCCAGGCAGGGAAGGATTCACTACTGTTCTCTAAGAACTCTGAAAATGTACAGCTCAAAACACTCTGTCGCTTTTCAAAACTAGATTATATTACTGTGTGTGTGTGAGAGATAAGAGAGAGGGAGGGAGATAGAGAGGGAGAGAGAGAGGGGAACAAATTACAAACATTTTCATTGCCATTGAATAAATCAGTGGAGACAGTTGATGAGGAAAATAACCAAATCAATAATGCAAGCAAAGATAATATCCTAGTTTAATCAAAGTTATCATCAAACACATCTTTTAATTAACAAAACACTTTTTTTTCCAGAGATGCCAATGTGTAGAACTGGTTTTAACCCTAGTGACTCAAAGTCATGTTTTCCATCCACAATGACAGGAGAGGACAGTAGCCACTCTTTCAAGACGTTCAAAACCATGACAACGGCATACTGTAAGAAGAGTAAATACCATACTGTTAACTTCTTATGGCTGCAGGAGGTGTATTGAGTAGCTTGGATGAAAAGGTGCCCAGAGTAAACGGCCAGCTCCTCAGTCTCAGTTGCTAATATATGCATATTATTATTAGTATTGGATAGAAAACACTCTAAAGTTTCCAAAACTGTCAAAATATTGTCTGTGAGTATAACAGAACTGATATTGCAGGCGAAACCCTGAAGAAAATCAAACCAGGAAGTGGCTTCTATTTTGAAAACTCCATGTTCCATAGCCTGCCTTTGCTCCATTTAAAGGGATATCAACCAGATTCCTTTTCCTTTTGCTTCCTCAAGGTGTCAGTCTTCAGACATAGTTTCAGGCTTTTATTTTGAAAAATTAGCCAGAAAGATAACATCGCGTCAGGTGTTCACATGAGTTTCCTACTGAAAAATACAGTTGCGGTTGATATATTATCGATTATATATTTTAAAAACAACCTGAGGATTGATTATAAAAAACGTTTGACATGTTTCTGTGGACATTACGGAAACTATTTGGAATTTGTCTGCATTGTCGTGACCGCTCTTTCCTGTGGATTTCTGAACATAACGCGCCAAACAAACGGAGGTATTTTGGATATAAAAATAATCTTTATGGAACAAAAGGAACATTTATTGTGTAACTGGGAGTCTCGTGAGTGAAAACATCCGAAGATCATCAAAGGTAAACGATTAATTCGATTTCTTTTCTGATTTTCGTGACCAAGCTACTTGATGCTAAGTGTACATAATGTTTTGTCGAGCGACCGATAAACTTACACAAACGCTTGGATTGCTTTCGCTGTAAAGCATATTTTCAAAATCTGACACGACAGGTGGATTAACAAAAGGCTAAGCTGTGTTTTCCTATATTGCACTTGTGATTTCATGAATATAAATATTTTTTGTAATATTGTTTGAATGTGGCGCTATGCAATTCAGCGGTTGTTGATGACAATTATTCTGTTAACGGGATTGCAGCCATAACAAGTTTTAAAGAGCATCATTCCTTGCTAATAGAACTGTAATAACTCCAGTTCAACATCGCAGGGTGGGTCATTCTGATTGGTTCTCTGTTGCTTCTATTGGCCTTTCCGAGCAGCCCTCTTTCGAAGCCCTCATTTCACCACTCAATGGCACACCGAGCAATATTGATTGCGATAGTTGGGTAGTTTGAGCATTAAAGAGCCTAAAAGTGGTTATTTGAAGACTGACACCCCCTGCCCAGCACGTATAGAGACACACACACACACACAGACACACACACACACACACACACACACACACACACACACACACACACACACACACACACACACACACACACACACACAGACAGTTGCTCCCAATCAAAGCTTGAACAGTCTCAGTCTGTGAGTCATAAAAGCATAAGATTACCTTCAGACAGGACTTCGTTAACTATATGGCCCATCAGTGAGGGGTGTTACCAGGGCTCGATAGGTCTCTACTGCATACACCCCAACGTAACCCTTTTATGATACTCTCAGCCACTGAACAGTAATCAGTGTACTGTTGTGCTTACATACTTTATAGGCCTCAACTGTATATAAACCTGTAGTTAACCCTTGATTGACACCCTCAGTCTCCTGGCAGTAATCACCGCACCATTGTCACTCACACACTGACACCTACATACGTTACTAAGACCCCTGCTACACTGTGGAAAGAGTGTGGATCGATGTGGATCCAAACTGAATTGAACCATTATAATGAGGGCAATTTCCTGGGAAACTGCAGGAGAAACAAATCTCCTTAAATCACTACCCACACAGCAGCCTATAATGACCAAATAATGGAGGCCTCCAGTGCTCCCACTCGATTTGGGCTGAGTATAAAGAAATCATATTTGCACGCCTTAAATTAAACACCACAAATAAATCAAACGTTTTAAAATGACTAAGCAACCATTTATTAGAAATATTGTAAAATACGGAAACAAGTGTTATTGCAAAATCAACCATTGTTACAGGCTATAGGCTGAACAGTGTTAAAACTTTTATTTTTCCCAAGATGGCGTAGCAGTCGGATGTGTGTTTTCGTCTTGTCCCTTCCTGTCCCGTGTAAACATCGTTTTTTCTAGTTTTTTCCCCGTATATATTTTAAATATTACTTTCCATCTACGGACTGAATTAACTCTCCTGATCTGTACCCAATGTGGTACAGATCTGCTATTTTAATACTTACGAACAAGAACTCCCATCAAAAGCTAGCCAGCTAACTGGCTACCATCAAACTGGCTACTAGCTAACCGCGACCCGCTAGCTGTCTAGAGCACATCGAACTGTTTGCTTAAGAGGCCCAACGGACAAATTCTTTGGCCACTATACCTAGTTTGCCAATTCGCCTTTTTTTCCACACGGAGCCCTGCGGATCCGCCATCTGAACCAGAATCCCAACAGAAGCGAGCCAGCTAACTAGCTACTAGTCAGCAGTCATTAGCTACCTCAAACCAGAGAAAACCGGACTTATTTTTCTCCATATCTCCAGATTCCTACCGCATGCTCTGGACCTTTTTTTCTTTTTTTCTTCACGTGGATCACAGCAGCTAGCTAGCTGCTATCCGAGTGGCCACTCCTGGCTAACGTCCCTGTCCCGAAGCAAGAACCAATTCGCCTGGAGCTAGCCCTGCGTCGTCCCCTGAATGCGCATCCGTTAGCCTGCTAGCCTGCTAGCCGCGGCCTGCTAGCTGTCCAGAGAACATCGGTCTGTTAGTTTAAGAGGCCCATCGGACAAATTCTTTGGCCACCATACCTATTTTGCCAATTGGCCTGGTTTACCACACGGAGCCCTGCTGATCCGTCTGCCGACGTAATAGCACGAGGGGGACACAACAGACAATAGTCACTCCATGGCCTTTCGTCGCGACGTCCCTCCAAGGCCTTTCTGCTAACTTGCTAGCTGCCTGAAGCCACTCATTGGACTTGTTTGATTCACTCGGCTACGTATGCCTCCCGCTAACGTCAATATGCCTTGTCCATTGATGTTTTGGTTAGTATTTATTGCCTTATTTCACTGTAGAGCCTCTAGCCCTGCTCAATACGCCTTATTTAACACTTAAGTTCCACCTACCACACATGCGATGACATCACCTTGTTTAAATGATATTTCTAGAGACAATATATTTTTCATCGTCACTCTATGCACAGGTTTACCCCCACTGTATTCATATCCTACCATACCTTTGTCGTCTGTACATTATGCCTTGAATCTACTCTACCGTGCCCAGAAATCTGCTCCTTTTCCGAACGTACTGGCGACCAGTTCTTTTAGCCTTTAGCCGTACCCTTATCCCACTCCTCCTCTGTTCCTCTGGTGATGTGGAGGTTAATCCAGGCCCTGCAGTGCCTAGCTCCACTCCAATTCCCCAGGCGCTATCATTTGTTGACTTCTGTAACCGTAAAAGCCTTGGTTTCATGCATGTTAACATTAGAAGCCTCCTCCCTAAGTTTGTTTAATTCACTGCCCTAGCACACTCTGCCAACCCGGATGTCCTAGCCGTGTCTACCAAAACCACTGAAATTTCCATCCCTAACTATAACATTTTCCGACAAGATAGAACTGCCAAAGGTGGCGGTGTTGCAATCTACTGCAGAGATAGCCTGCAGCGTTCTGTCTTACTATCCAGGTCTGTACCCAAACAATTAGAGCTTCTATTTTTAAACATCCACCTTTCCAGAAACAAGTCTCTCACCGTTGCCGCTTGCTTTAGACCACCCTCTGCCCCCAGCTGTGCCCTGGACACCATATGTGAACTGATTGCCTCCCCATCTATCTTTAGAGCTCGTGCTGCTAGGTGACCTAAACTGGGACATGCTTAACACCCCGGCCATCCTACAATCTAAGCTTGATTCCCTCAATCTCACACAAATTATCAATGAACCCACCAGGTACAACCCCAAATCCGTAAACATGGGCACCCTCATAGATATCATCCTAACCTACTTGCCCTCCAAATACACCTCTGCTGTTTTCAACCAAGATCTCATTGATCACTGCCTCATTGCCTGCATCCGTAATGGGTTGCGGTCAAACGACCACCCCTCATCACTGTCAAATGCTCCCTAAAACACTTCAGCGAGCAGGCCTTTCTAATCGACCTGGCCGGGTATCCTGGAAGGATATTGACCTCATCCCATCAGTAGAGGATGCCTGGTCATTCTTTAAAAGTGCCTTCCTCACCATCTTAAATAAGCATTCCCGGTTCAAAAAATGTAGAACCAGGAGGCCCATGGTTCTCTCCAGACCTGACTGCCCTTGACCAGCGCCAAAACATCCTGTGGCGTTGTGCATTAGCATCGAATAGCCCCCGTGATATGCAACTTTTCAGGGAAGTTAGGAACCAATATCAAATCAAATCAAATTGTATTTGTCACATACACATGGTTAGCAGATGTTAATGCGAGTGTAGCGAAATGCTTGTGCTTCTAGTTCCGACAATGCAGTAATAACCAACAAGTAATCTAACTAACAATTCCAAAACTACTGTCTTGTACACAGTGTGAGGGGATAAAGAATATGTACATAATGATATATGAATGAGTGATGGTACAGAGCAGCATAGGCAGATACAGTAGATGGTATCGAGTACAGTATATACATATGAGATGAGTATGTAAACAAAGTGGCATAGTTAAAGTGGCTAGTGATACATGTATTACATAAGGATACAGTTGATGATATAGAGTACAGTATATACGTATGCATATGAGATGAATAATGTAGGGTAAGTAACATTATATAAGATAGCATTGTTTAAAGGGGCTAGTGATATATTTACATCATTTCCCATCAATTCCCATTATTAAAGTGGCTGGAGTTGAGTCAGTGTCAGTGTGTTGGCAGCAGCCACTCAATGTTAGTGGTGGCTGTTTAACAGTCTGATGGCCTTGAGATAGAAGCTGTTTTTCAGTCTCTCGGTCCCAGCTTTGATGCACCTGTACTGACCTCGCCTTCTGGATGATAGCGGGGTGAACAGGCAGTGGCTCGGGTGGTTGATGTCCTTGATGATCTTTATGGCCTTCCTGTGACATCGGGTGGTGTAGGTGTCCTGGAGGGCAGGTAGTTTGCCCCCGGTGATGCGTTGTGCAGACCTCACTACCCTCTGGAGAGCCTTACGGTTGAGGGCGGAGCAGTTGCCGTACCAGGCGGTGATACAGCCCGCCAGGATGCTCTTGATTGTGCATCTGTAGAAGTTTGTGAGTGCTTTTGGTGACAAGCCAAATTTCTTCAGCCTCCTGAGGTTGAAGAGGCGCTGCTGCGCCTTCTTCACAATGCTGTCTGTGTGAGTGGACCAATTCAGTTTGTCTGTGATGTGTATGCCGAGGAACTTAAAACTTGCTACCCTCTCCACTACTGTTCCATCGATGTGGATAGGGGGGTGTTCCCTCTGCTGTTTCCTGAAGTCCACAATCATCTCCTTAGTTTTGTTGACGTTGAGTGTGAGGTTATTTTCCTGACACCACACTTCGAGGGCCCTCACCTCCTCCCTCTAGGCCGTCTCGTCGTTGTTGGTAATCAAGCCTACCACTGTTGTGTCGTCCGCAAACTTGATGATTGAGTTGGAGGCGTGCGTGGCCACGCAGTCGTGGGTGAACAGGGAGTACAGGAGAGGGCTCAGAACGCACCCTTGTGCCAATATACACAGGCAGTTAGGAAAGGTAATGCTTGCTTTTTCAAGCAGAAATTAGCATCCTGTAACACAAACTCAAAAAAGTTCTGGGACACTGTAAAGCCCATGGAGAATAACAGAACCTCCTCCCAGCTGCCCACTGCACTGAGGCTAGGTAACACTGTCACCACCGATAAATCCACTATAATTGAGAATTTCAAGAAGCATTTTTCTACGGCTGGCCATGCATTCCACCTGGCTACCCCTACCCCGATCAACAGCCCTGCACTCCCCACAGCAACTCGCCCAAGCCTCCCCATTTCTCCTTCACCCAAATCCAGATAGCTGATGTTCTAAAAGAGCTGCAAAATCTGGGCCCCTACAAATCAGCCGGGCTAGACAATCTGACCCTCTCTTTCTAAAATGATCTGCCTGAAATTGTTGCAACCCCTATCACT
This sequence comes from Oncorhynchus mykiss, assembly GCF_057628025.1. Classification (NCBI taxonomy): domain Eukaryota; kingdom Metazoa; phylum Chordata; class Actinopteri; order Salmoniformes; family Salmonidae; genus Oncorhynchus; species Oncorhynchus mykiss. The sequence continues at coordinate 27,947,497 of NC_143039.1, forward strand.
AGCCTTTTCAACCTCTCTTTCGTATCGTCTGAGATTCCCAAAGATTGGAAAGCTGCAGCGGTCATTCCCCTCTTCAAAGGGGGAGACACTCTAGAGCCAAACTGCTACAGACCTATATCTATCCTACCCTGCCTTTCTAAGGTCTTCGAAAGCCAAGTTAACAAACAGATTACCGACAATTTCAAATCCCACCGTACCTTCTCCGCTATGCAATCTGGTTTCAGAGCTGGTCATGGGTGCACCTCAGCCACGCTCAAGGTACTAAATGATATCATAACCGCCATCGATAAGAGACATTACTGTGCAGCCGTATTCATCGACCTGGCCAAGGCCTTCGACATCTCTACGCAGACTACACCATTCTGTATACTTCTGGCCCTTTTTTGAACACTGTGTTAACTAACCTCCAGACGAGCTTCAATGCCATATAACTCTCCTTCTGTGGCCTCCAACTGCTCTTAAGTGCAAGTACAACTAAATGCATGCTCTTCAACCGATCACTGCCCGCACACGCCCGCCCGTCCAGCATCACTACTCTGGATGGCTCCGACTTAGAATATGTGGATAACTACAAATACCTCAGTGTCTGGTTAGTCTGTAAACTCTCCTTCCAGACTCACACTAAGCATCTCCAATCAAAAATGTAATCTAGAATCAGCTTCCTATTTCGCAACAAAGAGTCCTTTACTTATGCTGCCAAACATACCCTCGTAAAACTGACCATCCTACCGATCCTCGACTTCGGCGATGTCATTTACAAAATAGCCTCCAACACTCTACTCAACAAATTGGATGCAGTCTATCACAGTGCCATCCGTTTTGTCACCAAAGCCTCATATACTACCCACCACTGCGACCTGTACACTCTCGTTGGCTGGCCCCGCCTTATCTCAGCTTACTGGTCACCATAGCAGCACCCACTCATAGCACGCGCTTCAGCAGGTATATCTCTCTGGTCACCCCCAAAGCCAATTCCTACTTTGGCCGCCTTTCCTTCCAGTTCTCTACTGCTAATGACTGGAACGAACTGCAAAAATCACTGAAGCTGGAGACTCATATCTCCCACACTAGCTTTAAGCACCAGCTGTCTGAGCAGCACACAGATCATTGCACCTGTACATAGCCCATCTGTAAACAGCCCATCCAACTACCTCATCCCCATACTGTATTTATTTATCTTGCTCCTTCGCACCCCAGTATCTCTACTTGCACATTCATCTTCTGCACATCTACCATTCCCGTGTTTAATTGCTATATTGTAATTACTTCGCCACCATGGCCTATTTATTGCCTTAACTCCCTTATCTTATCTCATTTGCATTCACTGTATATAGACTTTTTTCTACTGTAATATTGACTCTGTTTTGTTTATTCCATGTGTAACTCTGTGTTGTTGTATGTGTCGAACTGCTCTGCTTTATCTTGGCCAGGTCGCAGTTGCAAACTAGCCTAGCTGGTTAAATAAAGGTGAAATAAAAATAAATAAATAGGTAAATCCCCAACATGGATTCCTAAACAATAGAACAAGGAATATCCAAGAGAATCGTATATTAATACATCTCTTATTCGACGTAAACACTAGATTCTACTTAAGTAAAGGGAATTCGAGCATCAAGTTAGTATGAGTTAGCGGTAAGTCTTTTTCGCGAACACAGATGACAATTAAAGAGAAAGCAGACGGTGAGAGAGTGGGAGAAACAGCGGGTAGGGAGCGAGGTATTTGGAGCGGAGCGGTGCCGGAGTGCTCATTAGCCGAGGCTGAGGTGGCGATACAGGACGCCCGACACGTCTTTAAACACGCGACTGAGCCGGTGTCTGACTCGCTTCTACACATTAGCATCATCAAAGAGAATATTTAAGAGACCGAATTAAGAGAATAAAGCATTTGCATGACAGAACCAATGACACGTAAACCTTATCAAAGGGCGTTAGCGTGGGAGAGAGATAAAGAGAGAGAGAAAGGATGTGTGCCGTGCATGCACGCAAACCTTAGCCTCCTCTGCCTGAGAGAGAGAGGGAGAGAGAGAGAGAGGGAGAGGGGCGAGATTTAAGCACACAAATCTGTTGAACTTTAACCAATCAAAACAATTAATTACACTGCAAATACCGAAGTAATAGAAAATGACAAAGCTGACGTGTGGCAGTCAGTGTAATTCAAAAGCTGCGTCAAGGATACTTCTTAAGAAAAGTCTGAAATGTTTTTTATAATTGTAGTCTTCAGGCCATGAAAAGAAAATGAACAAAAGGAAAGCTTTTCATTTGCTACAGTGCAAAATCCTTGAAGATAAAAAGTGGGAGGTACTTTATTTCCAACTGTTTTTTCCTCAGAAAAGTTATCTGGTATGACGCCTTTTCAGAAAGACTGAGGTATAGAGCTCGTCATCAAAATGTAATCTCTCACTGGTCCTGCAAGCAAAACAATGGACAGCCTTGACCTCAATCTTTCAGACTTCTGGCTTGTTTCCTTCAGTCCCTAGCCCCGTCTTCTACTCATTTGGTGTTCACAGATCTGAAAGGAATGGATAGGAGTAAGCAAGAAAGATGACTCCACCTCTCCCATAGGCTAAGTGGAGTTCCTCCACCATTATCTCTTACCAATCAAATCCTTTCAGATCTGTGAACCTCCGTCTCTGATTGGCAATTACTATTACCCTGCAATTACTATTACCCTGCAATTTCTATTCAATTCAATGAATAGCTTACGATCACAATAGATAATTACAACACTCCTATTCTGACAGAGGCACAGTAGGCTGCTCTGAGGAAAATATGAAAAACACAAGCGATGAATGAATACACCGTCCAAGAATTTTAATCAGTGCAATTAGTAAATGGTGCACAATAGAAAGAGTAGAAAGGACAGTTTTTCTTCTTGTAGTCTCCATTGATGTGTCACCAGGTGGTTGTGGGTAAATTATTGAGATGGCAGAACCTGTAGACACTAGACAGTACATGAAGAACTTTATACCATAAATGACCTGAAGTCTACAAAATAAACTCTTTGTCGTACCTCCCAAGCTCCCATTTGACAACAACTAGAGTACATCCCAATTACGATGTGAATTCAAACGTCAACATGGCATGTTGTACAGTACAGACATGTAGGGATACAGACATGTAGGGATACAGAGAAGGTTAGACCTCCGAGTGAACTGTTGAACTGTGTGTTTCGTAAGCGATGAGGATTTATGGTAGTTGGCACATCAGAAGACGATTTCTCCAGGCATCTCTTTGTACTATATGTGTGTGGGCAGATGTAGGATACTGTGTGTTTGTGTGCGTGTGCGCGTGTGTGTGTGTGTGTGCGCGCGCGTGCATGTGTGTGTGTAAGAGAGAAAGAAAGAGACTGCCTTAGGTACTTGTATGTACAATAACTCTTAGTGTGTCTGTGTGTGTGTGTGTCCTTGCGTTGTTGTATGCGTGTGTGTGTAAGTGTGCTTGCGTGCACAACTTAGTGTGTTTAAATGAGACTTCGCAGTGTTCACAGGTCCGCGAGTGGGAAGAGAAAAAGCATGTGGGAGGGGAAGGGAGAGTGTGTGGTTGCATGGTGCCAGTTCTTTGGTTTTAGAATCTAAATTAGGATTATTTTCAAAGAAAATAGAACAATACCATTACTGTCACAGTGCTCTTCGTTAGAGGTCAGAACATCTCGCTGAGGTAAAGCATTTTCAATTATATATCCTTCTACTTTTTTAATTACCTTAAGTAATAGAGATTGATGAGTATCGAGCAAGGGAACAAGTATAAACTACAAACAGAACATCAAGATGGTAATGGTACCTCACACTCAAACATGCATCCTTCAACTAGACACACTGTAGGAGGAACTCTGTATTTCTCTCTCTCCATCAGCCTGTCCATAAGCCTGTCACCATGGTGATAATGAAGACAAATTGATAATACATACAGTAAACACACCTTGACAACAAATCCAAATGACTAGATAGATACTATAGGTTTCCCAGACGGATTTCTTTTCAGAAGCCACATTTCTCAACCTGGTGTTGATTTGCTATTTCTCGCAAGAACCATGGCATACTGTAACAATACCTTCCATACCATCCATGGAATACACCATACATACATACATACATACATACATACATACATACATACAGTGCCTTGCAAAAGTATTCGGCCCCCTTGAACTTTGCGACCTTTTGCCACATTTCAGGCTTCAAACAAAGATATAAAACTGTATTTTTTTGTGAAGAATCAACAACAAGTGGGACACAATCATGAAGTGGAACGACATTTATTGGATATTTCAAACTTTTTTAACAAATCAAAAACTGAAAAATTGGGCGTGCAAAATTATTCAGCCCCCTTAAGTTAATACTTTGTAGCGCCACCTTTTGCTGCGATTACAGCTGTAAGTCGCTTTGGGTATGTCTCTATCAGTTTTGCACATCGAGAGACTGATTTTTTTCCCCATTCCTCCTTGCAAAACAGCTCGAGCTCAGTGAGGTTGGATGGAGAGCATTTGTGAACAGCAGTTTTCAGTTCTTTCCACAGATTCTCGATTGGATTCAGGTCTGGACTTTGACTTGGCCATTCTAACACCTGGATATGTTTATTTTTTAACCATTCCATTGTAGATTTTGCTTTATGTTTTGGATCATTGTCTTGTTGGAAGACAAATCTCCGTCCCAGTCTCAGGTCTTTTGCAGACTCCATCAGGTTCTCTTCCAGAATGGTCCTGTATTTGGCTCCATCCATCTTCCCATCAATTTTAACCATCTTCCCTGTCCCTGCTGAAGAAAAGCAGGCCCAAACCATGATGCTGCCACCACCATGTTTGACAGTGGGGATGGTGTGTTCAGCTGTGTTGCTTTTACGCCAAACATAACGTTTTGCATTGTTGCCAAAAAGTTCAATTTTGGTTTCATCTGACCAGAGCACCTTCTTCCACATGTTTGGTGTGTATCCCAGGTGGCTTGTGGCAAACTTTAAACAAAACTTTTTATGGATATCTTTAAGAAATGGCTTTCTTGCCACTCTTCCATAAAGGCCAGATTTGTGCAATATACGACTGATTGTTGTCCTATGGACAGAGTCTCCCACCTCAGCTGTAGATCTCTGCAGTTCATCAAGAGTGATCATGGGCCTCTTGGCTGCATCTCTGATCAGTATTCTCCTTGTATGAGCTGAAAGTTTAGAGGGACGGCCAGGTCTTGGTAGATTTGCAGTGGTCTGATACTCCTTCCATTTCAATATTATCGCTTGCACAGTGCTCCTTGGGATGTTTAAAGCTTGGGAAATATTTTTGTATCCAAATCCGGCTTTAAACTTCTTCACAACAGTATCTCGGACCTGCCTGGTGTGTTCCTTGTTCTTCATGATGCTCTCTGCGCTTTTAACGGACCTCTGAGACTATCACAGTGCAGGTGCATTTATACGGAGACTTGATAAATACAATACACCTGTGTGTAATCATTAGTCATTTAGGTCAACCTTGGATCATTCAGAGATCCTCACTGAACTTCTGGAGAGAGTTTGCTGCACTGAAAGTAAAGGGGCTGAATAATTTTGCACGCCCAATTTTTCAGTTTTTGATTTGTTAAAAAAGTTTGAAAAATCCAATAAATGTTGTTCCACTTCATGATTGTGTCCCACTTGTTGTTGATTCTTCACAAAAAAATACAGTTTTATATCTTTATGTTTGAAGCCTGAAATGTGGCAAAAGGTCGCAAAGTTCAAGGGGGCCGAATAATTTCGCAAGGCACTGTAGGTATTTTATTTTACTCATCATAAAAGTAGAGTTTGTACATTTTGGAATTGGAAAACATGTTTGTTGTGTTCAGCCAAAAAAGACGAACACTATCCTGCTTTTATGCAACATGGACAAAGGTCAAATGGACATTAGAGCCTTCATGAAGTAGCCTCTAAAAGCACTCAACGCAGGTTTGCCTTCAGAATGTGCGCTTGCTCTTACTACGAGTCAAATAAACGCTCACAAAAAAAGAACATAATATCCATAATTTGATCCAGACACCAAAAGGGCCTTGGGGGTATTTTATCTAACATTATCAGAGAAGAGGATTCCAAAGTACTTATTTCTTTATCAGGCTAGTTTCAGAGGCACATGTTTGATATATAATTACTGAAGATACATGTTTTTTTTTTTTTAGCTGTTCTTTCCTCTCAGTCTATTGTACAGCCTGAAGAGGTACAGATGCTCTGATATATCTAGTACACACTATCCTCAAGGTCTGTTCAGCAATACATCCATTCATTCTACTGACAGAAAGTCGTAATACAGGAAGACAGGTTATCTTACATATGCTAACTTTGTAGCTTTATCTTTATGTTCACTATAGACCTACAGTAGAGCGCAAGTCCAATCTGTTTAAATCTTCCATAGACCCTACCATAGACTACCTCGTTGTCGTTGTACCTAATGATCATAGGGCGCGATGATATGTGCAGCCTGGAGCAAACGGATGGTGTTCAGAGCACGACTTTGGCCCATGACAAATTGGATTTTGACAATCGGTTTATCAAATTAAGTGTGTGTGTGGAGGCCGGAGCATGCTGAGCTGACATGCCCCTGTGCTGTGAGACTTATGGTACGGGCCAGGGACTGACTCACAATTGACTCATGGCCCTGATGGCAACACAAACACACACACTGTGCATACATCAGGCGTGGGCCAAGGTTTCACTAGGCAAACATGGTGAGAGCAGAGAGAATGCTATGCAAACAGGTGATAGCTGAGTAAAGGCAGCCAAGCTGTTGTGGTTCCCATTCAGTGAGCATTTGATACCTAGGTCCATCCCTGTCAGTGTAGGTCCCGTGGCGGTACTGTAGTGCAGTACAGTAGCAGGATAAGGCTCTCAGTGCAGGTCCCATGGTAGTAGAGTCCTGCATGGGTCAGAGCTGCACCCGCCACACGCCGGCCATATCAATTCCGAGACACACCCGACGCCTAACATCAGGACAAATTTTTCTCCGCAACCCGACCCAACAAATTGTTCCCGAGAGCCAACCTGTTACCCGCCAATAACATCAATGTATTTAGCTAATTGTTTTTAGAACTCAAGGCAGAAGGCTATTTCCCTTCTCTGCATGCAATTCATTTGTCTGGATGTCAAGTAGTAGATACAGTACCAGTCAAAAGTTTGAACACCTACTCATTCAACGTTTTTTCTTTATTTTTACTATTTTCTACATTGTAGACTAATAGTGAAGACATCAAAACTATGAAATAACACATGGAATCATGTACAGTCGTGGCCAAAGGTTTTGAGAATGACACAAATATTAATTTCCACAAAGTTTGCCGCTTCAGTGTCTTTAGATATTTTCATCAGATGTTACTATGGAATACTTAAGTATAATTATAAGCATCTTCATAAGTGTCAAAGGCTTTTATTGACAATTACATGAAGTTGATGCAAAGAGTCAATTTTTTGCAGTGTTGACCCTTCTTTTTCAAGACCTCTGCAATCCACCCTGGCATGCTGTCAATTAACTTCTGGGCCACATCCTGAGTTTGTCAGAATTTGTGGTTTTTTTGTTTGTCCACCCACCTCGGGGATTGACCACAAGTTCTCAATGGGATTAAGGTCTGGGGAGTTTCCTGGCCTTGGACCCAAAATATTGATGTTTTGTTCCCCGAGCCACTTAGTTATCACTTTTGCCTTATAGCAAGGTGCTCCATCATGCTGGAAAAGGCATTGTTCGTCACCAAACTGTTCCTGGATGGTTGGGAGAAGTTGCTCTCGGTGGATGTGTTGATACCATTCTTTATTCATGGCTGTGTTCTTAGGAAATATTGTGAGTGAGCCCACTCCCTTGGCCGAGAAGCAACCCCACACATGAATGGTCTCAGGATGCTTTAATGTTGGCATGACACAGGACTGATGGTAGACCTCACCTTGTCTTCTATGGACAAGCTTTTTTCCGGATGCCCCAAACAATCAGAAAGGGGATTCATCAGAGAAAATGACTTTACCCCAGTCCTCAGCAGTCCAATCCCTGTACCTTTTGCAGAATATCAGTCTGTCCCTGATGTTTTTGCTGGAGAGAAGTGGCTTCTTTGCTGCCCTTCTTGACACCAGGTCATCCTCTAAAAGTCTTTGCCTCACTGTGCGTGCAGATGCACTCACACCTGCCTGCTGCCATTCCTGAGCAAGCTGTGTACTGCTGGTGGCCCGATCCCACAGCTGAATCAACTTTAGGAGACGGTCCTGGCACTTGCTGGACTTTCTAGGGCACCCTGAAGCCATCTTCACAACAATTGAACCGTTCTCCTTGAAGTTTTTGAAGATCCGATAAATGGTTGATTTAGGTGCAATCTTACTGGCAGCAATATCCTTGCCTGTGAAGCGCTTTTTCTGCAAAGCAATGATGACGGCACATGTTTCCTTGCAGGTAACCATGGTTGACAGTGGAAGAACAATGATTCCAAGCACCACCCTCCTTTTGAAGCTTCCAGTCTGTTATTCAAACTCAATCAGCATGACAGAGTGATCTCTACAGCCTTGTCCTCGTCAACACTCACACCTGTGTTAACGAGTGAATCACTGACATGAAGTCAGCTGGTCCCTTTTGTGACTCAGTTCATTTGCATGGCAAAGATGGACTTTGCAATTAATTGCAATTAGTTTGATCACTCTTCATAACATTTTGGAGCAAATGCAAATTGCCATCATACAAACTGAGGTAGCAGACTTTGTGAAAATGTATTTTTGTGTCATTCCCAAAACTTTTGGCCACGACTGTAGTAACCAAAAAAGTGTTAAAGAAATCAAAATAGGTTTTATATTTTAGATTCTTCAAACTAGCCACTCTTTAACTTAATGACAGCTTTGCACACTTTTGTGATTCTCTCTTCCAGCTTCATGGAATGCATTTCAATTAACAGGTGCGCAGGTTTCTTTCCTTCTTAATGGGTTTGAGCCAATCAGTTGTGTTGTGATGACGTAGGGCGGGTATACATAAAATAGTCCTATTGGTGAAAGACCAAGTCCATAGGACAAGCATGATCTAGCGAGATCCTATTGGCATGTTCTGGTCTGTGACGTGTACCTGTGCAATAACTCAATTCGTCTTTGCAATCCTTCTAAACAACGCAATTTTAAAGAAATTGGCAAAGTGTAAAGTCTACAAAACTCATAACATATTCTACTATTGGGAACAGAAAACTGTATTGAGATGTACAGTACAGTAGCAGGATAAGGCTGGGATGCTTACTGAGTCATTGGGCCGGCTCTGAGACAGTTACAGTAGGGAGAATAAAACTGCATTAATGACTTGGAGTATTAATATTGTAAAGACCTGCCCGGGCTGACAGCCTCTAGCTCTGAAATATCTGAGCCGATAAGGTGAAAAATCTGTCTGAAATACCTGAGCTGACATGATGAAAATCGTTGAGCAAAGCACTTAACTCTAATTTGCTTCAGGGGCTCTGTACTAATATGACTGACCCTGTAAAATAACATATTTCACTGCACCTATCCAGTGTACTACATGACCAAAAGTATGTGGACACCTGGACGTCAAACATCTCATTCCAAAATCATGGGCATTAATATGAAGGTGGTCCGCCCATTTACTGCTATAACAACCTCCACTCTTCTGGGAAAGCTTTCCACTAAATGTTGGAAGATCGCTGCGGGGACTTGCTTGGCACTGGTGTTGGGCGATTAGAACTGACTCGCAGTCGGCGTTCCAATTCATCCCAAAGGTGTTCGATGGGGTTGAAATCAAGGCTCTGTGCAGGCCAGTCAAGTTCTTCCACACCGATCTCAACCAACCATTTCTGTATGGACCTCACTTTGTGCACAGGGGCACTGTCATGCTGAAACAGGAAAGGGCCATCCCCAAACTGCTGCCACAAAGTTGGAAGCACAGAATCGTCTGCGCATGGTGATCTTAGGCATGTGTGTGGGTGCTTGGCCTTGGAAACCCATTTCATGAAGCTCCCGACAAACAGTTATTGTGCTGACGTTGCTTCCAGAGGCAGATTGGAACTTGGTAGTGAGGACAGACGATTTTTATGCGCAACACACTTCGCACTTGTCGGTCCCATTCTGTGAGCTTGTGTGGCCTACCACTTTGCGGCTGAGCCGTTGTTGCTCCTGGATGTTTCCACTTAACAATAACAGCACTTACAGTTGACCGGGGCAGCTCTAGCAGGGCAGAAATTTGACAAACTGACTTGTTGAAAAGGTGTCATCCTATGACGGGGCCATGTTGAGTCACAGAGCTCTTCAGTAAGGCCATTCTACTGCCAATGTTTCCCTATGGAGATTGCATGGCTGTGTGCTCGATTTTATACACCTGTAAGCTCCGGGTGTGGCTGAAATAGCCAAATCCACTATTTGATCACCCACATACTTTTGTATATATAGTGTATGGAAGTACGGTAATGTAGTCATGCAATGTATTACAAACACACATTACTTGTAAACCCAGATTAAAAAGGCTAGAAGCATTAAGTATCTCTCTCAGCCCTGCATTCTGTGAGTAATCCATGTTTCAATAACTCAAGGTGAGTTGGTGAGCGAAACTAAATGATCCCCCAGAGAAATCACTTCTTTAGCACCTACAGTTGAAGTCTGAAGTTTACATATACCTTAGCCAAACACATTTAATCTCAGTTTTTCACAATTACTGACATTTAATCCAAGTACAAATTCGCTGTTTTAGGTCAGTTAGGATCATCACTTTATTTTAAGAATGTGAAATGTCAAAATAATAGTAGAGAGAATTATTTATTTTAGAATTTCTTTCTTTCATCACATTACCAGTGGGTCAGAAGTTTAGTAGCTCTCAATTAGTATTTGGTAGCATTGCCTATAACTTCGTTGACTTCGGTCAAACGTTTCGGATAGCCTTGCACAAGCTTCCCACAATAAGTTGGGTGAATTTTGGCCCATTCCTCCTGACAGAGCTGGTGTAACTGAGTCAGGTTTGTAGACCACCTTGCTCGCACACACATTTTCTATAGGATTGAGGTAAGGGCTTTGTGATGGCCATTCCAATACCTTGACTTTGTTGTCCGTAAGTCATTTTGCCACAACGTTGGAAGTATGCTTGGGGTAATTGACCATTTGGAAGACCCATTTGCGACCAAGCATTAACTTCCTGACTGATGTCTTGAGATGTTGCTTCAATATATCCACATAATTTTCCATCCTCATTATGCCATCTATTTTGTGAAATGCACCAGTCCCTCCTGCCTCAAAGCACCCTCACAACATGATGCTGCCATCCCCGTGCTTCACAGTTGGGATGGTATTCTTCGGCTTGCAAGCCTCCCCCTTTTTCCTCGAAACGTAACGATGGTCATCCTGGCCAAACAGTTCTATATTTGTTTCATCAGACCAGAGGACATTTCTCCAAAAAGTACGATCTTTGTCCCCATGTGCAGTTGCAAACCGTAGGCTGGATTTTTTTATGTCGTTTTTGGAGCAGTGGCTTCTTCCTTGCTGAGCGGCCTTTCAGGTTATGTCGATATAGGACTCATTTTACTGTGGATATTGATACTTTCATACCTATTTCCTCCAGCATCTTCACAGGATCCTTTGCTGTTGTTCTGGGATTGATTTGCACTTTTCGCACCAAAGTACGCTCATCTCTAGGAGACAGAACACGTCTCCTTCCTGAGTGGTATGACGGCTGCTTGGTCCCATGGTGTTTATACTTGTGTACGATTGTTTGTACAGATGAACGTGGTACCTTCAGGCATTTGGAAATTGCTCCCAAGGATGAACCAGAGGTTCACAATTTTTTTTCTGAGGTATTTGCTGATTTCTTTTGATTTTCCCATGATGTCAAGCAAAGAAGCACTGAGTTTGAAGGGATTCCTTGAAATACATCCACAGGTACACCTCCAATTGACTCAAATTATGTCAATTATCCTATCAGAAGCTTCCAAAGCCATGACATAATTTTCTGGTATTTTCCAAGCTGTTTAAAGGCACAGTCAACTTAGTGTATGTAAACTTCTGACCCACTGGAATTGTGATGCAGTGAATTATAAGTGAAATCATCTGTAAACAATTGTTGGAAAAATAACTTGTGTCATGCACAAAGTAGATGTCCTAACCGACTTGCCAAAACTATAGTTTGTTAACAAGAAATTTGTGGAGTGCTTGAAAAACTAGTTTTAATGTCTCCAACCTAAGTGTATATAGACTTCCGACTTCAACTGTGTGGGGCACCTTTGATTTTCCCCTACAGATTCGGACTCCCTTGGACCCCTCTGCTCTTCTCTCCTCTCATGTCCTCATCCCTCCTCGCATTTCCTCATCCCTCCTCTCATCTCGTCTTCTCCTCTCTTGGCAGAGTTGCCTCTGGAGTCCTCTTCCATTTCACCTTCAATTACCACTGCCTTCAAGGCAGGAGTCCCCCTGCACTGCGCATTTTCAGGTGTCTCTAAAAGACGATCCTCGCTCTCTAGCAGCACACACACACTGATCATCTCATACACACACACACCTAAGCCCACCCCCCCACACACTCTACTTTATTTTTAATGTGAAACAGAAAAGGAAGAGTGCCAGGGTGTTGGGTGTAATCCCTCTCATAATGCCCTTCACCACTGGCCAGGACATGTCATAAATGAACATGCTGGGAGGTCAGCAGGACTAATGACCAGCACAGCAGCCTTGAAACCATAATGTAGCATATCCTGAAAGATGTTCAGAATGTCGAATGGTGAAGTGGGTATTAACGGAAATATATGCAAATTCATATTAATACCATTTAAATGTCGATGTTTTTTTGCATTGGATATATTTACCATATCATATGGAGACAGAAACAGAAACCTTTTACCTTATCATAAGTAGACATAATTGCAAATGATTAAATCCTTCCAATAAAAAAAAAAAAAACTATTTAGTTACGAATTGAACTTTAATTAAATGAGTTGACTCTTCACACATTTCACTGAACAACAAAAGAAAGGGAATATTAAATGATACCCAATGATCCATCGCATCTCCCAAAAATGTTTTCAACATACATCTGTAAAATGATAGTCTAGAAACTAAAGCTTTGGTTGTCTTCCTCTCAGGCTTCTATGTCTTCTCCCTGGACCTCCTCAATGTCCAACTCAGACTCTGAGGCCTCATTTTCACTGTCACTTTCCAACCTTGTTGAGGATGGCTCGTTTTCAGGCTCAAAAAGCCTCAAATTTGCCCGGATGGCCACCAATTGTTCAACCCTTGTATTTGTCAGCCTGTCAGGCTGATGTTGGTGGGATTTGGAGGATGGAGGCAACAGGGGAAAGAGCCCCAGATCCACAAAGTCCCTTCCACCAGGTGGCTGATGAGATATGTTGGCATGACTGCCATATTGCATCTCCATCCCAAAGCCCTTGCTTGGAAGCGTACTTCGCCAGACTGCCAAGAACCTTGCCCTCATCCAGGCCGCAGTGGCGAGACACGGTAGTGATGACACCATAGGCCTTGTTGATCTCTGCACCTGACAGGATGCTCTTGCCAGCATACTTTGGGCCGAACATGTACACTGCGTGTATGCGCTTCAGGCAGAAGTCTTCATGCTTTTTGATGTATTTCAGAACTGCAGTTTCCTCTGCTTGGAGCAACAGTGAAGTGGGCAGGGCAATACAGGGCAAAGCAGAGTCTGAACATCAGACAGGATGGCATTGTCTCCCTCAATCCGTGCAATGGTTACTGTTACAGGTTTCAAGAGTTTCTGGCTGCTTACCACTCTCTCCCAAAATACATCATCCTGGAGGATCCTCTTGATGGGGCTGTCCATATCGGCAGACCGTGATAAGGCCATTTCTTGGAGAGACTCCTTCCCTTTCAGGAGACTGTCAAACATGATGACAACACCAACCCAAGGGGTGTTGCTGGGCAGCTTGAATGTGGTGCTTTTATTCTTCTCACTTTGCTTGGTGAGGTAGATTGCTGCTATAACTTGATGACCCTTCACATACCTAACCATTTCCTTGTTTATCGTGTAGAGTGTATCCATTGTTTTCAGTGCCATGATGTCCTTGAGGAGAAGAGTCAATGCATGAGCAGCACAGCCAATGGGTGTGATGTAAGGGTAGGACTCCTCCACTTTAGACCAAGTAGCCTTCATGTTCACAGCATTGTCTGTCACCAGTGCAAATACCTTCTGTGGTCTAAGGTCATTGATGACTGCCTTCAGCTCATCTGCAATGTAGAGACCGGTTTGTCTGGTGTCCCTTGTGTCTGTGCTCTTGTAGAATACTGGTTGGGTGGTGGAAATTATGTTGTTAATTATTCCTTGCCCACAAACATTCGACCACCCATCAGAGATGATTGCAATACAGTTTGCTTTCTATATGATTTGCTTGAGCCTTCACTTGAACTCTGTTGAACTCTGCATCCAGCAAATGAGTAGATAAAGCATGTCTGGTTGGAGGGGTGTATGCAATGTATGCAACCATTCAGAAATCTCTTCCAATAAACATTGCCTGTGAGCATCAGAGGTGAACCGGTTGCATACATAGCTCGAGCAAGACATTCATCTGCATTTCTTCTGATTATGTTCCTCCATTGAGTCGAAAACACTTCTGATTCCAGGAGGACCATGAGCTGTTGCTATCGATAAGGTGCCTGATTCATCATTTTCACCTCCAATAGAAGCAGAGGGACTTTTGTCAGAGGTTGCTTGTTGTGAGCGCTGAGGGAACTTTATGCACTTGGTCAGATGATTTTGCATCTTTGCTGCATTTTCACATATGATTTGCCATAGTATTTGCAAATGTACACAGCTTTTCCTTCTACCTTAGCTGCAGTGAAATGTCTCCACACATCAGATAGTGCCCTTGGCATTTTCCTGTATAGATTTGGTGGGAAAAAGTATATATATAAATTTAAAAAATACAATTCCATGATTAGGGACAAAAAGTATATTTTTTTAAATGAATACAATTCCATGTACAGATAAATAGTTAAGCAGTTAGATTAAACAACTCCTTTGTAAGATAAATGTTTTAAAATGAAACCAGTGAATTAACACTCCTCAGTTAGCAGGCTCAAGCAAGCTAAAAACCCACATGGTTGCAAAAGCTAACTAGCAGAAATTGTGAACAAGTTAGAAATGATTTAAAACTGTCACGTTCTGACCATAGTTCTTTTGTGTTTTCTTTGTTTTAGTGTTGGTCAGGACGTGAGCTGAGTGGGCATTCTGTTGTGTGTCTAGTTTTCCCGTTTCTATGTTTGGCCTGATATGGTTCTCAATCAGAGGCAGGTGTTAGTCATTGTCTCTGATTGGGAACCATATTTAGGTAGCCTGTTTTGTGTTGGGTTTTGTGGGTGGTTGTCTTCTATCTTCGTGTGTCTGCGCCAGACAGAACTGTTTCGGTTTTGTCACATTTGTTGTTTTGTAGTGTTCACGTTTATCGTCTTTATTAAACACGATGAACACTAACCACGCTGCGCTTTGGTCCTCTCCTTCGTCCACAGAAGAAAGCCGTTACAAAAACACACTTTGCTTTAGGCTACTATTTACTAGTTAACAAAACATTGTGTCATATAAAATATATTCACCCCACCCACTATTGTAATAAAAACAGTGTAGTAGTGTGGGCTCAATAGCGTCTCATTAGTGTGCAAGATCTTGAGAATCAGCTGTACATGAGAGAGTGCACTGTGAATGCAGAGGGTTGCAATTCCATTGAATTGGGGATAGTTTAACCAAAATATGCCACAAGACCTAGAATTGCCTTGTGTATCCCACATAAAATGTTCACTGCTATAAGCTAACTTTTTTGATGAATTTAAGCAAAATTCCCAAAATTCTGGGATTAACTTCCCATGGAAAATTTCCGGGAAAATTCTGGAAGATTACCGGAAAGTTTACGACACTTTGCAACCCTAACTGTTAGAAAAGATACTGTTCTGTACACACCGACATACAGTCCTCAATATAAACCCACACCAAACACAGTGATCTGCCACCATACAGCACCCCAACTATACTCCCACTCAAAATCTGTGCTAATAAAACTAACTGCGGCTCATATATACTCTTGAAGACCATTGAAAAGCACTCTAAAACAGCAGGCTCCCACTGGTCAAACTGTTAAGAATATATACTATTCTCTGATTACTTGGCGTAATACTGTCAAGTAAAAAAAATCGAATTATAAAATGAATGTCGTCTTTGTCCCGAGACGAAGCAGCAGTTCTTGATATACAGACAAAAATTGGTTCTGAGTGGAAGTCGGGAATAGAGGTATGGCCCACGTTTGCCCTCTCATATAGGGAGGACCAACCAAACAGGAAGGAAGGACATGATAAATGAGGTTTCGAAAATCCATCTTGAAACCTGTGTTCATTTCACTGGGCATCACAATAATGGTCTATTGTGTTCTTGCTCCTGACCTGGACTTGAAACAAACGTAGTGAACTACAGAATAGTACTTTATGTGCTGTACTTTAACCGAGGCAGCGTTTGTCTGTTCGTCTACTGAAGTTCACCTCACCAAAGGTCGGTCTAGTGAAATGGGTGCTCACTTGTTTAGTATGCAAAGGATACTAGGAGTTTGAACATAAAACAGGGAAGTGGACAGAAAAGTGAAAAGAATAAAAAAACTAAATAATAATAATAAGCATGGACCAAAGTGAACCTATAAATGGGGATCTTAAAACGATCCTGGTTTTATTTGCTTATTGATTTCCCTTTAATAGGTCCAGCATACTGTATTGCCAAAGATGCAACACTTTGGCAATACAGTATGAAGCGACCCGATGGACTTGCTTGAACTATCAAGTACAGGCACTTTACACTACAAAACAATCTCCACACAATGTTCCCAGCTTAGCGAAGCCTGGTGAAGATCATTTATACTGTTTTTTTTTAATGCTACACTGTTTTTTTTGTCAAATGTTATTATGTGTCTAAAAACGTGTATTTTCCTCGATCTGTGTAATCAGACGAGGCTGGAGATTTCAAACCTTTCTTTGCGGCTGACCCTAGTTTTAGACCTTGGGGCTCTGAAGCTCAACTCTACAAATCGCTTTTGTGGGCTACACTAAAAAGGGATGACGCTACAGCGGAGACAGGTTTTTAACCCTATGAGCTATGATTCCATAATCTAGCCTTCACATCTTAAGTGGTAGTTGGAATTTCTCCCGTTGCGTAATCTACAGTACACAGCACTTTGAGTCCCCTAGAATAGGGTTATAGGAATCTAATCCAATATCAAATCAATGATCATTTGTTTTTTGCTTTGTTTCCCCTTTAAACCCGAGAACGGATTTGACTGAATATCACATCCCCACATTCCTGCCGCTCTATCTCAGGAGCAGTGGGTTTGTGTTTTAATACCCCCTGGAACTGAAGAGAGGAGCTTCACGCTAGACTAATGAAACCTGTGCACTGTGTCATTTAATCTGACACCAGCGTAATCTTCTCAACTGCCTGTTTCCTACCCTGGTATGTTGTGTTATCCCAATTACAGCCATGCTCCATTGATCTGAGATTAAAAGTGTCCTTAGCTGTTGGTACTCTCCACAGAAACTACAAATAGACTGGAAAATAGAATCATGTCACCCAGTACCACTTAATAGTTTTACTGGTCAATTTTTAGTTGGTGTGTGTGTGTGTGTGTGTGTGTGTGTTCATTTTGGCACTTCAATAGAGTGGCAGGCTGCAGATGGTTGCTTGTGTGCTGACACTACTATAAGGGCACCTTTACCAGGAATGTGATACTAGAGAAATCCACTCAGTGGCACTTTTCCATCCAAGAAATGGGTGGATGGCATCACCCACTTTCCCCACAACAACTCTTACTAAGATCATTCCATGACTTCATTTGACAGAGAAGAAAAACATAAAAATATGTTAATTGTCACATACAAACACTATATGTTGAGTCAGACTTGCTTCGGTCATTTAGCATTTCCTATTGATTCTCAATGCCATTCCTCTGATGCATCCTTAACATGTTAGGGAAACAGCTTTCCTATACATCTGTGGTCGAAACAGCATCCCTTTCTCTCCCTCCCCCACATCGCTATACATGCCAGAATGGATTTTCCTCAGAGGTCGGCATTTAGGGTGTATCCTTCTAATTTCCCTCTACAATTCAGGTCTGATTGATTAGAGACTATCGACTAATTAATTAAAAACTCATAGGTCCCTGTGGGAGAGTGCTGTTCATTTCAGAGTAGGGTCCAACAACTCCATTAGCTCAGCATCCACTCACCAATAAATCACAGGAGATTGGCTGCAGTTGGCTAGTTTACCACCCAGGAAGCTTTGTACTGCTTTACTGTATGGAGTTTACACACCATAGACCATCACTGTGTCTATGTCCCCTAAAGAGTGCACTACTTTACCCGATTCCCAATAAGTAGTGCACTATAGGGAATAGGATGCAATTTTTTACAAAGCTCTACTACACTAGCTTCCAACTTACCTAACTTCACTGTTAAAATATAAAAACATGAGAAACCAAACCCATTCACAAGGTTGCTTAACTCTTGAGGTTACTCGGGTGTCGAGCAAACTTGATAAGTCTGCTTTTAGCTTTAAAGCACCTCATTGCTGGAACCAACTACACAAAACATTACAATTAGATGTGCTGGTGTTTCTGTATGGAGCTTGTTTTGTGCATGGGGACATTGTCATGCTGAAACAGAAAAGGGCCTTCCTCAAACTGTTTCCACAAAGTTGGAAGCACAGAATTGTCCAGAATGTCATTGTATGCTGTAGCATTAAGATTTCCCTTCACCGGAAATAAGGGGCCTAACCCGAACCATGAAAAACAGCCCCAGACCATTATTCCTCCTCCACTAAACACTTGGCACTCTACATTGGGGCAGGTAGTGTTCTCCTGGCATCCGCCAAAACCCAGATTAGTCCGTCGGACTGCTAGATGGTGAAGCGTGATTCATCACTCCAGAGAACACGCTTCCACTGCTCCAGAGTCCAATGGCGGTGATCTTAGGCTTGTGTGCGCGGCCGCTCGGCCATTGGAACCCATTTCATGAAGCTCCCAACAAAGATTTCTTGAGCTGCCTCTGGAACTTGGCAGTGAGGGTTGCAAACGAGGACCTGTTCTGTGAGCTTGTGTGGCCTACCACTTGGCGGCTAAGCCGTTGTTGCTTTTAGACGTTTCCTCTTCACAATAACAGCACTTACATTTGACAGGGGCAGCTCTAGCAGGGCACAAAATTTGATGAACTGACTTGTTGGAAAGGTGGCGTCTTATGACTGTGCCACGTTGAAAGTCACGGAGCTCTTCAGTAAGGCCATTCTAATGCAAATGTTTGTCTATGGAGATTGCATGGCTGTGTAATCAATTTTATACACCTGTCAGCAACGGGTGTGGCTGAAATAGTCAAATCCACTAATTTGAAGGGGTGTCCACATACTTTTGTATATATAGTGTATATGCAGGGCTCCCTTGTGAAAGAGACCCTCCCTGGTCTCAATGGTTACTCCTTGCTTAAATTAAGGAAAAAATGATAATAATTTAACAAAAATACAATCGGAAACAGTGATTGCCAAAAACACAGATTGCATAACTATTCCAGATATAATGCACCTTGTGGAGTAGCATGGTGTGCATCTAAAATGGCACTCTATTCCCTTTTTAGTGCACTACCTTTGACCATGTTAAAATTAGTGCACTATATAGTGAAAAGGGCTCCATTTTGGACACACCCCGATGCTCATCACATGGATACAACTATGTCATTTGTGAAATGGTGTGAAGCCAATGAATGTACTTGAAGGCGAAGGAGCTAGTAGTAGATTTTAGGAAAAATAAATGTTTTTAATCCTATTTTTATTAATGGTGAAGAGATTGGTATTGTTGACTTTTACAAGCACCTGGGTGTAATAGTGGACAATAAACTGAAATGGAAGGAGAACTTCCACAGCATCTACAAAAATGCCCAATCCAGACTGTACTTTTAAAGGAAGCTTAGATCTCTTAATGTCCGTGACAAAATGCTTTGTATGTTCTACAGCAGTGTCGTGGTGAATGTAGTAAGCTATGCCATTGTGTGCTGGAAAGATCATTTATCCAAGGAGGACATAAACAAGTTTGACAAAATAATCAGGAAATCCAGTGCTACAATTGGCTGCAGCCTGGAATCAATGCAGGACATGTTCATAAAAAAGCTGCAAGCAAAAACACACACGATCATGGAACACAGCAGCAGCTTCAGTAGCAGGTTCATCCTGTCCAGAAGCTCCACAGAGAGGTCAAGACGGTCCTTTTTACCCAAAGACATGAGGCTTTTTAACGAGCTGATTAAGTGTTTTAATTGATGAACTGTTTTATGATGTCTTCCTATTGGGAACAGCATTCTTGCAGGTTTTTCCTCCAGAGTGGGATGGAAAACAGCACTTGAATCCGACTGCTCTTCTGCGGATGCTAAGGTGCAGGTGCCTTCATGAGTCTTGATATGTTTTCTGTTTGGTTGTGTATCTGTCATTGTGTCCTGTCCTTATACGTGATGGATGATGAATGCTGTGATAAAACAATTTCCCAAGTTGGGATTAATAAAGTAATACTCTGCTCTACTCAGTTCACGCACAAGGACGGGCCAGGAAGATGTATGGGCTGGAAGCATAATGTATTCATAGGGAGGACGATGGAAAAATTGGTCTGGAGTCATGATGAAGCACCTGCTGAGGTGTCATTGATAAATTATTATGGAATCTATAGGAATTGAGTCAGATCCCCACCAAAGACCATTCAATTAGCAGAGCACTATACGGTGCTTTACTGCTTCAGTTGAATTGACATATGCAAAGTAGAGTAAACTCAACATATTTGGGGCATGGAAAATGACAAGGAAATATCCTATTTGGATATTTCAGAGGACGCTTACGTCAATATTAGTTTATGTTTGATTTAATTATGCTAAGTGCATTGCTACACTGAGTCCTGAAGCACACTGTTCTGTGATGTTATCATCAGACTCTTGTCAGGTTGCAAGTCAACGAAAAATCTGCAACTTCAAGGCACTGACTAGATTAGTGAAATGCTTGTTTTTGCATTTTACTTCTACTCAATGAGAATCTAATTTATACCGCACAAACAAATCATAACAGATTGGGTTTATCTGGCACATTTTCTTAGCTCGCACACACCCATTATTCACAATATAGACTGTGTTAGAATCTGTGTCAGACCAGGTACTTTACTAAAACCTGCTCTAATGATGTGTGCATTATTCATAGGTAGCCTAACACTGTCTTTGTACAGTTTCCCTTCCTTGAGGAAAAACCTGCACCGATCCTCTGGGTTTTCAGACAATTAGCCTAGCACAGGGGTGTGAATATTTACAAGGGTCTTGCTCTGAGCGACATCATAAATAAAAGCCTTGGATACATTGAGTCAAATGGATTTATTTGAAATGTCTAACATCTTCATGTTGAACTCGATATGACTTCCGCTAGGACTAGCCGTGGTGGCTTCTCTCTCCCAGACGTAGGCTATGCATCACTGACTGGATTTCAGACCTTTTTATGTCCCATTCTGGGATCACTGCCCTCCTGGCTGTCACTCATGACCGGCCTTCACCACACTGTATCTAGGAACTCTTCTGCTGTTGCTTCACAATCATATCTGCATTCACGTAACGCGGCAGGCAGCTCTTGAAAGTTCTCTGTGCTGTTTGCCTTTGGTAATTATTATTTTTATTTTTTTATTTCACCTTTATTTAACCAGTTAGGCAAGTTGAGAACAAGTTCTCATTTACAATTGCGACCTGGCCAAGATTAAGCAAAGCAGTTCGACACATACAACGACACAGAGTTACACATGGAGTAAAACATACATACAGTCAATAATACAGTAGAAAAATAAGTCTATATACGATGTGAGCAAATGAGGTGAGATAAGGGAGGTAACGGCAAAAAAAGGCCATGGTGGTGAAGTAAATACAATATAGCAAGTAAAACACTGGAATGGTAGATTTGCAGTGGACGAATGTGCAAAGTAGAAATAAAAATAATGGGGTGCAAAAGAGCAAAATAAATAAATACAGTAAGGGAAAAGGTAGTTGTTTGGGCTAAATTATAGAAGGGCTATGTACAGGTGCAGTAATCTGTGAGCTGCTCTGACAGCTGGTGCTTAAAGCTAGTGAGGGAGACTGTGCTAAGACAACATGGGAATCTACGAAAGCAGAGACGGGTTTGACTAATCCAGCCTCCCACTTTTCACAGAACACAGGATGAAGCGACGAGTTGAACACAGTCTCACAAAAAGACGTAGGCCTTTATACATCTTCCTCTATTAGAAATGGATCTCTAGTAACGGTTGCTGAAGCTGTGTATATTTCTGATTTACTCAGTGTCTTCAATAAAACACTATAGTTCAGTGTAAGTAGAATGACTACCACTAATTCTGATAATTTCTACCCATATTATTATCATAATAAGTAGTGTTAGTCATATTAGTACTGAAGTAGTATAGCAGTTAGCTGTACAGCAGTAGCGTGTAGCAGTGGTAGCAGTGGAGGTGGTGGAATTATCCCTGACCTCATTGACATACAATAGTCAAATTAGAGGTAGAAATGTCAATCGTATGCAGATTGACAGAATTATTCACTTCTTGTATCGCCAAGGTGTTCAGCTGTAATTATGTGAGTGGGCTGGAGCAGTAGGTAGGTAGGCAGGCGCCTCTTGCCCTGTTGTTAGCCAGGGTTAATGATGGAGGCTGCAACATACCTCTCAGCTTTACTCTACAGCATGGAACATGGATGACCTTTCTACCTGCAACACACTATCTTTGTTCCAACTGGCACCCTATTTCCTATATAGTGCACTACTTTTGACCACAGTCCTATGGAGCCTTGTCAAATGTAGTGCACTATATAGGGAATAGGATGCCATTTGGGATACAAGCACTGATTCACTAAAACAAAAGCTGAAGGTCTTGTAGCTTAGCATAGGATTATATATAGCTTTTCCTCCCAATCACATTACATATCAACCATACTGTAACACTATAGGGCAATGTGTTAGCTAGCTAGGCTGCTACAGGTAGATTGGCAAGGTGTTAGCTTGCTACTGTAGGCTGCTACAGGTAGATTGACAAGGTGTTAGCTAGCTAGGCTGTTACAGGTAGATTGGCAAGGTGTTAGCTAGCTACTGTAGGCTGCTACAGGTAGATTGACAAGGTGTTAGCTAGCTAGACTGCTACAGGTCGATTGACAAGGTGTCAGCTGGCTAGGCTGCTACAGTTTGATTGACAAGGTATTAGCTACAGTAGCTAGGCTGCTACAGGTAGATTGAAATACAGCCTTGAAACATTGTAACAGTCAAGGTGGTAGCCAGCTAGGTTATTACAGGTAGATTGATAACAGTGCTATACTGTGTGTTTTCATATATATTCTGGGGGCTTCTGTCGCAATATTATACTGTATGCTGCCAAATACTTTAGTACAGTACAGGCAGCATAGGGAGTCAAATACAATGTTGGTTCTTTATATCAGTTATGAATGATGTGATTAGACAGAGGGACAGAGGGGCCAAACCAGCAGAGAGGATTTGATAATAGAAAACACTGAGTCATTCCTTACCTCACACAGCTGGGTCCTGCCCTTAACGTTAGGCTCTTTCCTCTTCACTCCATCTCTGCAAACAGAAGACAAGACAGCAAGGTGAGTGGTGATAAGAAAGGAGGAGAAAGAAAGGGAGTTGTTAGAATGAGAGAGAAGAATGAGGGATATTTGATAAGAGGAAGTGAGAGAAATAAAGCGAGGTGAATCATGAGAGAGAGTATAACGAGTCATAGGACAGAGAGTGAAAGAAACACAGGGAAGACGCAAGATTTTTATACTCCGCAGAATAAATGCACTCCGAAGTTGCACGTTGCCTGATCTATTATAACAATAGTATTTATATTTTACGACTACAGTGATACTGTGCAAAGGTAAGGGATCACAGCCGCTACCTCGCCAAGCAAGGTGTATGAATTGTGGACCATACTGAAGTAGAGAGGCGATTCAGCAACTCCTGGAAGACAACAGAAGTAAATTAAAAAGCTTTTTTTTTTTTTTTACAAGTAAAACCTGATATTGTGAACGGCCTTTCTACCTCCATTGTGCAATCATAACAATGAACAAGGTAGCCAAAGAAAGAACAGATGTTGCCTCATTCATCCAAACTGCATACAATTCAAGCCAAATTCATGTTGATGTGGTAGAAGCAGTGAGCCAACATCTGATCAGTAGTCTGCAGAACTGTTGCTTCACTAACCATAAACACTTCTGGGAGGTTGAGAATCTATTGATGTACGAGCAGTTCTCATTCAGACCCACTTACTGCATAAAAGGTCAAATGAAATTCTCCCATATCAAATTGAGTTTCCCCTTTCTCTGTTGATGAATGTGTTGCTATGGCTTGACAGTGCTGATGCAAAATGACGGACTCAAAAACATATATTACTACCAGGTTCTCATTTCTGTTGTGAATGATATTAAATTGAAGGAAAATGAATGTATTTAAAGAACCATAGAATAGTCTAATTAATTGATTAGCATAATGCAGTGGATTCCTTTTTTTTAAATGAGGAAAAAAAACTGTGAGAAAATGGAATCAAACCCTTGCCTGTATGACAGCATCTGGATGTGCACACAATAGTTTGATAAAAGGTTTTCAGATCAACCTATAAATAAAAGCAGAGAAAAGTTACTGCAATTACTGCTAGACTATTTTGCTCATAAAGGTTAAAACCCTGTGTAGGGTTTCTAAATTGGAAAGTAATTGAGAGTACAGTAATTTTAGAATCCAAAGTGCACTTAGGGGTTCTGGAAACATAAAAAATAAATGTTGTTTTTCCACAACATGTCTTGTAATCCATTCTGAACCACTTCCTAGCTGAAGCCATTTCAAGTGCAAGCCAAGAACCTGCCATCTACCTGTCAGCCTCTGTCAATCATAGAACCATACTGCATAGGTAAGTAAAGAATAGAGACAATTAAAAATAGAAAGGGAGAGAGAGAGGGAGTGAGTGAGAGAGAGGGGGGGGGGTTGAATAAAGAGAGACAGAGAGACAGTCAGACAAGGAGAGAGAGACAGTTGCCCCAACTTACTGCAGCCCTGTCACCAACCCTGACTGACAACTGGCAGACAACAATGCATTCTGGGTAATAGAGAGGAACTCCTCTCTTCACTGGGCTCTAAAGTGGCAGGAGGGAGTCTGTCTGTCTCAACCCCAGCATGTGCACTGTCACCTCAGGCTCTGACCCCTGAGAATCACAGCTGATAATGTCTTATACACCCATGCCTGTCACCAAGGGGCCATAGCAGTCAGAGTACACACAAGACAGAAATCCACAGGGCTGACTCACTGTAAGAGGAACACAAGCATGCACAAAGACGCATGTTACCGCAAACATACATAAGCACACACACACACACAAACAGGAACTCCTTAAACAGGTGGCCTGCCGATGATCCTTCATCACTTTATGAAAAACCCTTTATCATAGTGATAAATTAAACTGTTTTAAATCTATTTCACATCCCATCCACCAGGCACAGGCAATTTAGTCTGGATTCTGTGGGTGATTCCACATTAGGTGAGGTCTTTCTCACATTTACTCAAATGCATTTATCGCAGTTAGAAAACATACCGTTGTTCACAGTTCACTCCATTCATCTGAATCTGTAATCATTTAGCCATTTGAAATGCATTATGCAACTTTTTCTGTGGGCTCATCAGCATAACATGAATTATTGCCATCATTACGGAGGGCAAAGCAGAAACACAGTATCACTTAATTATTCACCAAATGAAAGAATGAAGGTAAATTATGGCACTTTTATTTTAGCTGACAAAAAGATTAGTCGCTTACTAGATTTCTCTCCTTCAGGAAAATAAGACAGCACTAAAAGTATAACCCTTACTGGATCTCTCTCCTTCAGGAAAATAAGACAGCACTAACATTATAATCCTTACTGGATCTCTCTCCTTCAGGAAAATAAGACAGCACTAACAGTATAACCCTCATTTGTGATCAGTTGTAAAATAAGTTGTGATGCCAGACTCTTTTGACTGGTAAGTTTATTATTATGTGGCAAGATGTTGAGCGTTGCCATTACATTAAAGGCACACTAAGCTTTAATAATCCTCTAATCACCTACCAACAACACGGAGCCGTCGAAAAAAACGTGTGGCGAGCAAACATTTTCCCTTTTCAATCAGGTGGAGCACCACTTCTTATTTAGTTTAGTACAAAATATTGAAACAAAGGCATTAAAAGAGGGACAAAGTGCTGTTTTTTTTAGACTGATTTGCTTCATGATTTGTCAACTCGCAATTTATCTATCCTTCACATCCGAGTGCTGCAGGTTCGGTGCGTGCTTGACCAATCATATTCACGGAAATCAAGGGCCGCGTGGGCCGGGCACAACGCACACTCAAGTGCGCTTTCCACTTTACTCCGGTATTTATTTAGCGAACATGATAACACATGGCCCTGACAGACACATGCAAAAAACTACTTCCATAAATGTTACATGACTGGGCTACTAATAACAGAAGCTGCATACAGCCTATGCACCCTGTCCATCTGGCCAGGTTAAATAAAGTGTTAATGTTATGTATATATAATCCATTAATTTGTGTTAGGAGAAAATGTGTACAGTATGTGATCAAATTTGGTTTATATTCAAACTTGGTGGTGACATTCTGTAGAATGTCAGTCATTTTTTTATTATTAGACACAGTTTTTAAATGTATTTTTATTGTTTAAATTGAACCTTTATTTAACTAGGCAAGTCAGTTAAGAACAAATTCTTATTTACAATGATGGCTTACCAAACCTGGACGACACTGGGCCAATTGTGCGCTGCCCTATGGGACTCCCAATCATAGCCGGATGTGATACAGCCTGGAATCAAACCAGGCACTGTATTGACTCCTCGTGCACTGAGATGCAGTGCCTTAGACCGCTGCACCACTCGGGAGCCCTGCATAGGTGCAAAGCCCTGCATGCTTGCATAGGCCTACACTATTGAGTTCTATTGTCCAATCACAGTTGTTGTCTCTGTGTATGTAGAGGAAGCCCCTTTTAGACTAGTTTTAAAATATAATTCATATGAACAAGTACAAGGTTGCTGCAGTATGACAAGACGTTTGTCAAGACAATGACGTTTTTCCAGGATTCTTTTTTAAAACCATGTGACCTGATAACATTTTTTTTTTTGTCCCATTATACCCCACAACTGATTTAATCACTGTCATAGCTATAGAGTCTGAAAGAAAAATGCCCCTCTGTAGAGGTGTCGTCCAGGTTTGGTAAGCCATCATTGTAAATGAGAATTTGTTCTTAACTGACTTGCCTAGTTA
The DNA here is from genome assembly GCF_057628025.1 of Oncorhynchus mykiss. NCBI lineage: Eukaryota > Metazoa > Chordata > Actinopteri > Salmoniformes > Salmonidae > Oncorhynchus > Oncorhynchus mykiss. The sequence continues at coordinate 27,974,781 of NC_143039.1, forward strand.
AATAAAGGTTCAATTTAAACAATAAAAATACACCTCTGTAACAACATCTTAGCTACCAGAGAACATTATACTTTTGACAATGTAAAATCACTGTAAAATATATCAGCACTTTTCCAACAGCAGCTATGGCTATTACAGTATATCTAAAATACCTGACAATCGGTGTAAGACCTGAGAGCATACAGGGCAGATCATGGATCAATTAGCCATTCCGGTGTTAATTAGCTGAAATATGCTTCCCGCTTAACAAAATAAAGTTACCGTCCCTGAATCAATCAATTAATTTAAATACTGTTAAAGCATCCGCGGTGTAACCGTCCTCTTCCGTTGTCATGGCACATTACATCAATCGTAGCCTATTATGTGAACAAAACATTAGGTTCAATCCACACATCAATCTTACTGTATTATTATGAACCATATCAAGTACTGCCAATCACGTCTATCCATCTTAATGACTATGGTAACAGCGAGATAGTTGTGACAGCGATTAACGACTTTATATATCCTTGTCCGTCAAAGATGAACCACCAAAAGTCATGGACGGCTCTGGTATAAGATGAGTTATGACCTCCTGTTGATGGAAAAAGAACGACGTTGTGTCAGATTGTGTGGCGTCACCTGTCGATTAATGATACCCCCCTCCATCCTCCCCTTCAACCACCCCTCATCATTCCTCCCTCAAACGCCATTGTAAGAACACGGCCTTGGTGACCGAAGGGCATTAGAAGCATCAGTCAAACCCGCCGTCTTCACTTTAAACTTTTCCATTGACACTCCTGCTCTCTCCGATCCTAATTACCATGGAGAAGTGTGTGGCTGAAGGGCGCGTTCCGAATTCAAAGTGTCAGCGGCTCGGCTGCTTAGAAATGGATAGCGAGCGTCTGATCCAAAGAGGACCACAGGTGGGAAATGGGATGATTAACCTTCAGAAAAAAGTTTCTTACGGGGGACCTGTCAGATGTCGTTAGCGACGGGGAAGTGCCCGAAAGACTGATGATATTAAACAACTGTGTGAGCGTCATGGAAGTGTAGGTGCTGAAACGTTCTCTAAGCGGTTCCATGACATTAATGTCCTCAAAGTTGTAGGGTGGAAATACATCTGGGAAGATAGGGAGATAGCAACCCTGAAGTCAATGTGTTTTCAAAGTGGATATAATTAAAGGGTGACAATGATGGGCTCTGTACTGTAGGTACTGTACCACAAACTCTAGCCAACATGAACCTACCGGTTCAAAACAATGTCGGTGTCACGTTCGTCATATACATAATGAGCGGACCAAGGCGCAGCATGAGTAGAGTTCCACATATGTATTAAAGTGAACCTTCAGAAAACAAAACAGAACAGAATAAACAAACGTGCAGTTCGTAGCGCACATAGCACTAAAACAAAATCCCACAATCGCAGATGGGAAAAGGATCACACTAAGTATGATCCCCAATTATAGGCAACGATCATCAGCTGCCTCCAATTAGGATCCATACTCACACCTACATAGAAATTCAAGACTAGAACATCCCCATGTCACACGCTGACCTATTGCACCATAGAGAACCCCAAGGGCTCTCTATGGTCAGGGCGTGACAGTCGACCCCACGACCAGGTGAAATCATGTTTTTTGATCTTTGTCTACTCAACAAAGCTCTCAATACACTGAGCAGAAAAAGCTTCCGTACGCAACTCCATCTCTAGCAGTATTGAGATTCCTAGTGAAACACTACCCGTAACCTGGAGGTATGATCTTCAGTCTGCCCTGATAGGCTCACGTCCTGATGTCAGATGTTTACCGAAAGGAAGTGTTCCAATCAAGGTTGATCTTCGCACTTGTCACTCTTTAAGCTCTGCTCAGCGTTATATGTCAGATGCCCTTCAAGCTCAGATGCCAACAGAGATGTGCACAGCAGTGGAAAACACACGACTGATTGAAGTGGAAGCACATCTCTCCCTTTCTCTCTCGCTCCCTCTGAACAGTGATGTACCATCCATTCACACTTGAGACACTGGATATAGTGGTTTGTTCTATCGGAAAATACTACAGAGCATGTTGTGGACATAGTGCTTTGCAAAAGTATTCATCCCCCTTGGCATTTTTCTATTTTGTGGCATTACAACCTGTCTTTTAAATATATATTTTTATTTGGATTTCATGTAACGGACATACACAAAATTGTCCAAATTGGTGAAGTGAAATGAAAAAAATTCCTTGTTTCAATATAATTTTTTTAAGACAAAAAAAGTGGTGTGTGCATATGTATTCACTCCCTTTGCTATGAAGCCCCTAAATAAGATCTGGTGCAACCAATTACCTTCAGAAGTCACATAATTAGTTAAATAAAGTCCACCTGTGTGCAATCTCAGGGTCACATGATCTGTCACATGATCTCAGTAATATACACCTGTTCTGAAAGGCCCCAGAGTCTGCAACTCTAAGCAAGGGGCAAAAGACCAAGGAGCTCTCCAAACAGGTCAGGGACAAAGTTGTGGAGAAGTACAGCTCAAGATTGGGTTATAAAAAAATATCCGAAACTTTGAACATCCCACGGAGCACCATTAAATCCATTATTAAAAAATTGAAAGAATATGGCACTACAACAAACCTGCCAAGAGAGGGCCGCCCACCAAAACTCACAGACCAGGCAAGGAGGGCATTAATCAGAGAGGCAACAAAGAGACCAAAGATAACCCTGAAGGAGCTGCAAAGCTCCACAGCGGAGATTGGAGTATCTGTCCATAGGACCATTTTAAGCCATACACTCCATAGAGCTGGGCTTTATGGAAGAGTGGCCAAAAAAAGCCATTGCTTAAAAAAAAAAAAACTTGTTTGGTGTTCGCCAAAAAGCATTTGGGAGACTCCCCAAACATATGGAAGAATGTACTCTGGTCAGATGAGACAAATGGCGCTTTTTGGCCATCAAAGAAAATGCTGTCTGGCGTAAACCCAACACCTCTCGCCACACCGAGAACATCATTCCCGTCCCAGTGAAGCATGGTGGTGGCAGCATCATACTGTGGGGATGTTTTTCATAGGCATGAACTGGGAAACTGTTCAGAATTGAAGGAATGATGGATGTTGCTAAAAACAGGAAAATTCTTGAGGGAAACCTGTTTGACCTCCAGAGATTAAGCTGGGATGGAGGTTCACCTTCCAGCGGGACAATGACCCTAAGCATACTGCTAAAGCAACGCACGAGTGGTTTAAGGCGAAACATTTAAATATCTTGGAATGGCCTGGTCAAAGCCCAGACCTCAATCCAATTGAGAATCTGTGGTAGGTTGCTGTGGTAGGTTGCTGTACAGCAGCAGAACCCATCCAACTTGAAGGAGCTGGAGCAGTTTTGCCTTGAAGAATGGACAAAAATCACAGTGGCTAGATGTGCCAAGCTTATGGAAATATACCCCAAGAGACTTGCAGCTGTAATTGCTGCATAAGGTGGTATTACAAAGTATTGACTTTGGGGAGGGGTGAATCGTTATTCACGCTCAAGCTTTCATTTTTTTTTGTCTTCTTTCTTGTTTGTTTCCCAATAATCTTCAAAGTGGTAGGCATGTTGTGTAAATCAAATGATAAACCTCCCCCAAAAAATCAATTTTAATTCCAGTTTGTAAGGCAACAAAATTGGAATAATGCCAAGGGGGGTGAATACATTCGCAAGCCACTGTACCTAGGGCAGTGGTGGTCACGAAATCTTGTCAGCCGGTGATTGTCAAGCAAATAACTAAAATCGGTCTCACGGTAATTGACCGTTAATTAACATACACATTTAGCATCTCCTGGCTTCCACACACAGCCTACAAGCCATTTAAAAAAATGTAATAAATCAATATAATATAGCCTACAGCTTCACAATAAATCCATTATTTACTTTAAACAGGTCTAAAGAAGGATGATATGAAGAAAATGTAGTCTATTTCAGAAGAACAGAATGGCATACTCTGAGTTGTCCTTATGTTAGGTTCTGATGTGGCTATGCCATATGGCTGTGGGCTACACTAGTTCATTTAGCAGACAAGATTTGCTTAGAATTCCGTGACATTTTATTGTATGAAGAATACAATTGAACAAAGATAAAGATAAAATATACATATTTTCTCCAAACGATTTGAAGGACTACACTGGAAGTCAACGTTCCTCTCCTCTTCTCCCATCTCCCCTCATTTCCTCCCCTCCTTCTTCCCAGTATGACAAAAGAGCATCTGCGCTCCACAGTAAAATAGGTCAGGCTGGTCTAGATTCCCTCAGTAACCTTCTGGTTCATTGTCATCATGTGTAATGAGGGAAGTCGCTATCGAGGCATCGTTTAACATGGAAGTGTGTGCACCAGGGCCACTTCTTTTCCCCACCAGCAGGTTACAATCCGCAGCAAATAGCCAGAGGGTGTGTAGGCTGGTTGAAAAGCAGAATAATGGTCAGCCGGTCTTGAGGAATGAATCTGCTCAGTCAACTGTATGATAAGCAGTGATTCATTTTTATTTAACTAGGCAAGTTAGTTAAGAACAAATTCTTATTTACAATGACGGCCTACCGAGGAACAGTGGGTTAACTGCCTTGTTCAGGGGCAGAACGACCAATTTTTACCTTGTCAGCTTGGGGATTCAATCCAGCAACCTTTCGGTTACTGGCCCAACGCTCTAACCACAGGCTACCTGCCGCCCCACTAATAATGATAATGATAAATAATATGATTATGCTAAGGACTAAAGAGAAAAATGAAGAGAAACGGTTTTAGCTAGCTAAATGAGAAGACTTCGTCTATCTTGATGTCTACAGAAATTCGCCCCTCACTCTCTATTGGCATTGCAGTGCATCGCAGCCGAAGAAGAGAACCTTCCATTGATGTGATTTCCTTTGATCTTCCCGAAGCATCCCAACACCCCACCCTCTTTCTAAGTCTCTTACACCTCCCCTCTCCCCTCCTACCCTCTTACTCGTTCTTTCTGCCTCTCCTTTTCATACCCTCTCTCCCTATCTCTGTCTCTCTCTCTCTGCCTCTCCCCCTCTCCTATCAAATACATTCAAAGGGCTTTATTGGCATGGGAAACATATGTTTACATTGCCAAAGCAAGTCTCTCTCTTTCTGTCAGGACTCTGAAGCGTGGCATGTCTGTCTGCTCCTCTCCTCACCACTTGCACCTCATCCTGCCATGGACCCCATTGCTGACTGTCCGTATACCCGGGCTCCCTTCATCCTCTCCCAGACCTAACGCCTTGCACGTCATGTGGCCAGTCCACGAGAGTGCTCTTCTCACTAATCGGAGCTGGCTATTCCCTCCGTCAAAGTGGAGCCATTAGTTGATGGTGAAGGACCTTCCTTCCTCAGTACAGCCAATTGTCTCAATTACGGTACAGCGCTGCAATTGCTCGAGTGTGAGAGAGACTGGTATGAAGGATGGGAATGGCTTGCTCAGCTAAAGGGACATTGTGGAACACCATAGTGTTTGTATGGGGTTCTTCATACATTGTTTACAAGACACCCAAAATGGTGGCATCTGTTCAGATTGGGAAGTACAATGAAGGATGGAGAATCATTCCTCTCTGTCGTGTTTTGACTGATGTGTTTTGATGTGAGATCAATGCCTCCTCACAGCAGACCATTTCAATCAACGTCTTTTCTTTCCTCTGGCTAGACTGGCTCATTTACTGTTTATATGTCTGATGAGACTGACACTTCGCATTACCTCGATGTTCTCCTGCTCCTCATGACAAACCTCTCACTGCTGTTAGTCAAAGCCCTTTTCATTCTCTTCACTTCTCTATTGGACCCACATCCCAGTCTCCTGCTTCTCTATTGGACTCGCATCCCAGTCTCCTGCTTCTCTATTGGACTCGCATCCCAGTCTCCTGCTTCTCTATTGGACTCGCATCCCAGTCTCCTGCTTCTCTATTGGACTCGCATCCCAGTCTCCTGCTTCTCATTTGGACAAACAGTCTCCTGCTTCTCTATTGGAGAAGAACAAATCAAATTGTATTTGTCACATGCGCCGAATACAACCTTACAGTGAAATACTAACTTACAAGCCCTTAACAAAATATGCAGTTATGAAAAATAAGTGTTAAGTAAAAAAATAGATAAGTAAAAACATACGAAATAAAAGTAACAAATAATTAAAGAGCAGCAGTAAAGTAACAATAGCGAGGCAATATACAGGGTGTACTGGTACAGAGTCAATGTACGGGGGCACCGGTTAGTCGAGGTAATTGAGGTAATATTTACATGTAGGTAGAGTTAAAGTGACTATGCACAGATAATAAACAGAGAATAGCAGCAGCGTAAAAGAGGGCAATGCAAATAGTCTGGGTAGCCATTAGATTAGCTGTTATGGCTTGGGGGTAGAAGCTGTTGAGAAGCCAGTTGGACCTAGACTTGGTGCTCCGGTACCCCTTGCCATGCAGTAACAGAGAGAACAGTCTAGGACTAGGGTGGCTGGAGTCTTTGACCATTTTTAGGCCTTCCTCTGACACTGCCTGGTATAGAAGTCCTGGATTGCAGGAAGCACAACCCTCTGTAGTGTCTTGCAGTTGGAGGCTGAGCACTTGCAGTACCAGGCAGTGATGCTCTCGATGGTGCAGCTGTAGAACCTTTTGAGGATCTGAGGACCCATACCAAATCTTTTCAGTCTCCTGAGGGGGAATAGGTTTTGTCGTGCCCTCTTCACGACGGTCTTGGTGTGCTTGGACCATGATAGTTTGTTGTTGATGTGGACACCATGGAACTTGAAGCTCTCAACCTGCTCTACTACAGCCCCGTCGATGAGAATGGAGGCGTGCTCTGTCCTCCTTTTCCTGTAGTCCACAATCATCACCTTTGTCTTGATCATGTTGAGGGAGAGGATGCTGTCCTGGCACCACACAGCCAGATCTCTGACCTCCTCCCTATATGCTGTCTCATCATTGTCGGTAATCAGGCCTACTACTGTTGTGTCACCAGCAAACTTAATGATGGTGTTGGAGTCATGCCTGACCATGCAGTCATGAGTGAACAGGGAATAAAGGAGGGGACTGAGCACGCCCCCCTGAGGGGCCCCCTTGTTGAGTATCAGCGTTGCGGATATATTGTTACCTACCCTTACCACCTGGGGCCAGCCCGTCAGGAAGTCCAGGATCCAGTTGCAGAGGGAGGTGTTTAGTCCCAGGGTCCTTAGATTAGTGATGAGCTTTGAGGGCACTACGGTGTTAAACACTGAGCTGTAGTCAATTAATAGCATTCTCACATAGGTGTTCCTTTTGTCCAGGTGGGAAAGGGCAGTGTGGAGTGCAGTAGAGATTGCATCATCTGTGGATCTGTTGGGGTGGTATGCAAATTGGAGTGGGTCTAGGGTTTCTGGGACAATGGTGTTGATGTGGGCCATGACCAGCCTGTCATGAAAAGCCCCTAGTGGGCTAACCCGATATTACGGCTGGTTACACAAAGGAAGGGGGTTGGGTTTGAATGAAAGAGCAGAAAGACTGAGGGACAAAGGGATTGGGTCTCTATCAGACCTTGAGAAGCTATGTTACCATAAATACAGAATCTTATGCATTCTAATAACCGCCCATTCGGAAAAGGAAAATGCAATATTTACTCTGAGCTGCACTTCGATAGATGGGTCGAAGATTGGTTTGCCCAGAGATGAAATTGTCCTTTGTATAATCTTTCTGGTCGTAGTGTTGTAGAGCGGATACGTTGAAGTACGCTGTCGTTCTTAGGAGATTGTCTGTCCTTTCCTAGGCCACGTACGTTTACAACTGCAGCTGATAATTCGATGTATCTCTTCTTCTATAGTGAATAATAGTTCAAAGTTCATACCAAGTTGCCATAATCAGCTCGTGCTGTATTCTGGATGGTCTAGTCAAAATTCACCATTCCAGCGTGGTGATCGTCACCTCCACGTGATCTGGTCTCATGTAAATTTCGTTAGATAGAGTAGTCGTTCAACCATTCGCAACCACAGCTCACGCTGGGGTTTGCTTAGTTTAACGTGAATTGGGTCACGGGGGCTTTTGTACTGGGGAAGAGAAGGGCGTGTTTCATCCCTCTCCAACCAATGTCTGTTCACTTGGGCATGGCCACTGAGTGAGCATACGTTTACTTATGAAAACAATTCTCTCATTTAGAAGCTAAAATCTTCTCACAAATAGTTTCATATTTAAACATTTACATTGCACAACAATTCCATGTGAATCTGAACTAGAATGTGTGGACTTTCCAAAATACAATTTATGTCACCCTATCATCAGATAGAATGTCCCAGACAACAACTGATCTGACATCATGTTCCAACGGACACTTCCAACGGACACTAGTACCAACGGACACTTTCAACTGGTTGAGAAAGGGAATTATTGTTCCATTCCCCAACCTTTTGATGTTACCATAACGGACACTAGTACCAACGGACACTTTCAACTGGTTGAGAAAGGGAATTATTGTTCCATTCCCCAACCTTTTGATGTTACCATACTCTCTCTGTGGTAACACAGGGGGGGGGGGGGGGGGGGGTCATAAACCTCACCCAATAGGGCAACGTCATGACACTAATAGTTTGCAAACCCTGCCACATCCGACGAGCGTTGGAGTCGGTGTAGTACGATTCGATCTTAGTCATGTATTGACGCTTTGCTTGTTTGATGGTTCGTCGGAGGGCATAGCGGGATTTCTTATAAGCAACCCTCTGCATCCCTGTGATTGGACATGACATAATTATGATAAACATGAATTATATGAGTAACAGCAGAGTGTGAGCTGAACAGTGAGAGTTGATTGGAGTGCACAGACCTCATCACTGCAGGCTGCTATAGATGTTAATGGAGGGAGAGGGTAAACAACATTGAATGTTAAGTTCTCCCCTTGTCAAAGCCAGCGGAACAGTAGCGGGCTGATGAGAAAATTACGTGTCGCAGTAATGGAGTCTTGCTATGAAAACATGCTTTCAGACCTTGATCAATCAATTGTATTATGCGGTGGCAGGAGTCACCTTAACCTGGTTAAATATGTAAATGAATGCACTTTTTGAGAATTAAATGCACAAATTGGTTTTAATAACCTAAATTATAAACATATTTTGCATGATGAATTGTCTGTGTGGAACAATGCCCTTGTGGTAACAATATTGTGACAAGGCAAAAACACACATTTGAATGAATCATGGTTTCTTATTAAGGGAAATATTATGCAGCAACAAAGTGTAAACAAAATTAATATAAACATACTTTTTATTCATTATGTTAGGAATTATTCCAGGTAAGTTTAGAAATAGGGTGTATTTCTTCCACCCTGGCGTAACATTTGCCATGACTGTCCACCATTATCTTTACCTATAATTCCCGAAATCCCAAGTCCTTTTTTAAGACGCCGAAATGGTTGGATGACAGAAACTGTCCCCTCAGGCAGGAATAATAGTTATAGAGGGAACCTCAAAATGGAGAGGAGGTCAGAGTAAGCCAAAGTCATCTCTCTTCACTTCCCCAGAGCCATTAGAGACCTGCACAAGGCCTTCCTCTCAACAGAGCATTACAGCTGGCACAGTAACTTACAATTGTTTCCCCTCTGACTGGGCATTTTAACTAAAAGCAATGACCTACTAATCAGGAAAGACTTTGGGTTTCATTTTTAAACATAAGCTAAGTGTATACACAGCGCACGCTAAACCCTAGGGGAATAAATACTTTCTTTCCCTAAAACACTTTGCCAAACAATCTGAGACGAAAATTGAAAAGTTAAATCACGTGCTGGATATATTTAGGCTCTATGGTAAAACGGGTAGGTCATCTGAGGTCAAATTTGTCAATATTGTGAACATTATCAGCACAATGAGACAACATAAGGAGAGGAGAATGAGAGAGACATATATAGAGAGAAAGGAAGGAGAGAGGGAGAGACAGGGACAGTGAGGGAGGAAGAGAGACCTCGTATAATGGAATGTGCGTAGGTTGCTGGGTTACTTTCTCAAGAAAACAGTTGAATTCACACCTCCGCTTTCTCTAGCACAGCACGCTAGCACTTAAAGGTGAACGGAGGAAAGGAAAGGCCAGAGGAAAAGGAAAGGCATAATCTGTCTTAAAGGTACAGTCATAACCTGCCTTGTGCCTCCTACCTAGACAAGATCCCAGGTATTTTACCAGCACACATACAGGAAGTGTTTCGCACGGTAGCAACAGCTACGGACACAAGGGAGTGAAGGTTACACTGCAAGGTGTGAGCTCGGAATTACTGGTAGCCTACTGAGTCACTATCCAAATGATGAGACAGAATGTGGTAGGCAGGAAGCAGCTCTCTAGGTGAATTACGTGTCCACTCTTGGTCGCCTACTCGCGTCCGGATGCTGCCATGAACTGTCACCATGACAGAATCACAGCCGTGCCAAGGAGAGAGAGAGAGAGATAGAGCAAGAGAGAGCAGACGGACTCATCACCGGACCTGTTGCTTCTTGAGCACCTCTCTACTACTGTGACTCTGTCTGTAATTCATGACTACCACTTCCCCGCCACGCCTGTTATGAAAATATCCTGTAGATGAGATTTTAAAAAGCCCATTGAGGTAGTTCCGTTTCCCCTCTGTCCTCTTTGAAATGTGCCCGCTCAGATGGTAATCAGACACACATTGAAATACAGGCAGAACCCCAACAATTTTCTTGTTGATTCTCTCACAATGTGATTATAAAAAGGGGATAGAAGAGGTTCAATGTAGTGGGGTCGATAGAATTATTTGAGCTTTTAACCGTTTTGAGTGAGAGCTCAAGGATACAATAGAAGCAACTAGGCTCCTAGGGACTACAGCGAGGCACTTCGCCTTCCCTTCGGTCGTCACAGACCAAAACAAACGAGACAGAGAGAGAAGAGGTCTTCAGTGAAAGCTCTGTTGTTGCTTAGAAGCTCTCTGAAACCACCAGACAAAAGCGAAAACGCCCCGAGCTCGATACGAACAGCAGGCATTATGTGAGAACAAAAAATGAATGCATTTGCGCGTCGACATACAAGATGGAGTATTACTCATTCTAATTAGACACACTCTTTCTTTTCTTCCCTCTCTAGATACAAACAGCACACACACTATAAAAGACGAGTCTTTGAACGAGAGTGTGAATGGAAGCTATGCCCTCCGGACTGATATGGTAATTATGCTTCTTTTCAAAACAAACCAGTCAATAACTAGTGCAGTCGTATTCTCCTACCTTTTGGACCATTTAACCCACTGAGGTTGATGCTTTATAAAATGTCAATTATGACACGTGAACTGGATGAATACAATGTATCTGCCCTCCCACACAGATGTAAATAATCATCCTCACACGGGGCACCATTACACACACACATGCACCCACGTAGCCAAATGAGATGATCTGTCTTTCTCTATCTGTCTCTAGCTAAGCAAGAAAAATAAGATATTTCTGCACATGAATAAAGCAATGGCATAGCTGTCAAACTCACAATGGTGTTTACACACACTAGGAACAACTGTTGGTTATTGTTTCACGAGTCGACAAGTCACCCTAATTGGCCTGACACCCGTTCATCTATATTATCATTACTGACTAGCGGTGATTATTCTCAGCCTCCTTGTTAGCGCGGCAGAATGGCAACGGTCACTTGTTTGTTTTCCCATGATTCCCTTTCTTCACGGCACAATTGGCTGAATCATATTTCTTCAGGAAATTGCACAGTGGCGGTTGGCAGGTGGTGGTCAGAAAAAAAACTGAACGCGTGCGTGAGAATGCAGATAGGGGGAGAGAGAGACATCGGCTCCGTGGGTCTGACTCACTGAGCCCGAGCACACACACATCAGCTCTGACACAGACGCACCAGATGGACAGGAGCAAAACAGAGGTAGGGCACACAAAAAAAAAAGATGCTGAGAAAACAACAGCTGTCAAAACAAACGTTGTTATTCCAATCCACCCTCGTAAAATATCTATGGTCCCAACCGCTAATTAAGCCCAGGTAAACTGGCTAGGTCTGATAGGTGTTGAATTATCTGTCCATCTCATCAGAATCCTGGAGAGATGAGTAAATAAACATGTCAACAGCTAACATGTCAAAATGTCAGCCGGCTACGGAGCAGTTTTCCTCTGGTAGCTGCCAGAGCCAGAGAGAAACATTTACATGTGTTCATGAAGCTGATTGGCGAGGAGGGGATAGAGGATGAGTAGTGCACAGATGGAACATAAGCACACCAATGGACCAACACACAAACAGTGCAAACATGCACACATCCATAAACATGCAAACACACACGAGAGCACTTGGACTCGCATGTGCACACGCGCACAAACACTTCCGTCCATCCACCCACCCACCCAGCAATCCATACCCATACGTCATTCTGATTCACCTAGCATACAGAGTGTGGAAAGGGGTGGGGGGGTGGGGGGTGGGGTCTCTCAGTCCACCACTCTCTCCCCCTCTCCAGGCATCTCTCCTGGATGTGGTTTATCAGGATCCAGCCCTGCTCCCAGCAGCTGCTGCTTCCCCAGCTCTGGACTGCAATGAGCTGTGTTTAATGATCACAAGCCATCTGCAGACTGTGCATACACTCAACTCCCCCTTTAATACATGCGGTGTATACAGAAGGATATTATATAATACATTATAAGGAGAATGTATACAATATGTCACCAAATGGTGAAGAGAAATCAACAAGGATTACTGGGCAACAACCATGGCTGCATCCAAATTGCAACCTATTCCCTATATAGTGCACACCAAATATTTCTAGCCCGGCCTAACAGAGGGAAGCTCATATTGCATGTACAAAGGAAAGGGAAAGGATGAAAGTGTGTTTAGTTAAATTAAACTGGTATGGACTTATTTATTCTGGAGTATAGGGACACTGATTAGGAGCATCAGCCACATGTCTAGATGCTTCTAAGCAGAGGAGGCTTCACAACCCAATTGGTATTCATTTATGCAGGAATGCGGCGGCTGTGGAAAATAACCAGTCTAGTACATAGAATATTGTTTTTATAGTCTTTCTCCCAATTTCAAACTCTTTCCTCTATCTCAATACATCATTGCTGTTTCAGTACACATTTGTGAAGAACAATATATTGTTATAAAACATGTTGTTTGTATCCTGGATGCTGATTGGTTGATAGCAGGGAGTTATTAATGACAGTCCCTGGGTAATGCCTGTTAACAGGGCTCCTGAGTGGCGCCGCGGTCAAAGGCACTGCATCTCAGTGCTAGAGTTGTCACTACGGACCCTGGTTTGATTCCAGGCTGTATCACAACCGGCCATGATTGGGAGTCCCATAGGGCGGCGCACAATTGGCCCAGTGTCGTCCGTGTTAGGGTTAGGCCGTCATTGTTCTTAACTGACTTGCCTGGCTAAATAAAAAAACAGTTTGAATTATCAATGTACATCCACTGTCCTACAACCCAGCCAAGCAATTCATGAACTTCATTTCCCCTGGAAAAAAACATCTAGACATTTCCCCATGCTTTTAGCATCTGATTTGTTTTTTTTATTTTAAACCAGACATTTTGAAAGTTAGAGACAGTGGGCCTCCCTTCAGAGACCCTCAAGAACCCCCCCCCCTGCTTAATGAGCGTGAAATTATGAATTTTGGACACTGTTCTGATTTAAAGCATTAATCTTCAGCTCCCACATGTGGGCTTAGCCTTAATCATACTCGACACAATTTAATTAACTTGCAACTGACTTATATATAAATATGGGGCACTCTTTTCACAAGTTGACATCGGTAAACCGCTCGCCCACACAATGCCATTTACGCTGCCATCTGTACAGTTGAATCCGAGATTCAGTCCTGAACGGCAGTGCTGTTCTGAATGACCAGTTGAAGATCAGTGTGATTATGGTGGCCTAGAGGGGTTATGTATGGTGTGTGCTGCATGAGTTTTGCTACTTCAAATGGTCACACCCATTTGGATCAGGTCACACCTTGTCACACCCACCAAAGGGGAGCAAACATACCTTGAAGTCTGTTCAAGATCGTTAAAGAACGTTTTGGGGAAATGTGTCGTTCAGAACAAACCGTCACGCAACATAGCAAACATTTAATCAAACTGACCACAACCCCATGCTACAAACTCCGGTTGGATTTGCATTTTTAAAACAATGCCATGCTCGCAATTTTAGAAGTTGAAAAATAAACGTGGTAGCACTGGAAAGCTAAAATATGCGTTTTCCCCGCGATTGTAGCTAGAAATATGCCATAACATTTATTCATTATATAGAACTGAATGCAGTTTGACTTGGCTTTCCTTTCACGTCTCCCCTGAAAACACACACCAACACCCCCCCCCCCCCCCCCCCCCCCCCTACATTTTTTATGTAAACCTGTCTTTAAATCTTTTTTTAATATGTTGGCAACCATTTTATAAAAGCAATAAGGCACTCGAACCCGGGGATTATCGTGAATAACACCCTCGTAAGGGCTGTTTTCCCGGCCCTCAGCTTCAGATCGGCCCCGGATTCTAATGCCTTATTGCTTAAATAGTCTCTTAGTTTCTCTAAATCTCTCTCAAGTTCTCCGTAGTCCTTGTAGATACAGCTGTTTCTGTACAATGTTGTGAAGAACAATATCTTAATACTATTTTTCTTTCAAATGCTCTCTTTCTCCATCTCTCTCTGTTCTCTGAAATCCCTGTGCATGTTACTGTTTCAGTACAATGTGGTGAGAAACAATAGCCAAACTACCTCCAGCAGCCGCAGCCAGGAGCAGAGCTAAATAGCCTACATTAGTCTAAAACAAGGGCACTAAAATCCCAGAGGTAGGGAGGGATGGGGACCACTCTGGCAGAGTCCTCATTTACTCTAGACTCACAAATTGATGTGCATTATGGGAGTTCTCCCCGTGCCTAGACTGTTCCTGCCTGCTCAATTACGGGTCTCATTTTCCAAGTTGGCTTTGCAAATGTCCCAAATCACGAACAGCATGGGGACGTCAGAGCAGTTCATCTTAGACAACACAACTATAATGGCTGCACAGCCAGCGCACACATTTTTGCAGCCCACTATATGCGTGTTTTACTGTTGTATCAGCGGTGTATCATGTATTGGACTAAATTCGGTAAAACAGTTATATTGCATCTGTTCAGTATACAGCAATAATGATATGTGACCGACCAGCTCGATTCGGTCTTATGTAGCAAAATTTGAAGTGGTGTTTTTTTTTTACATTGGATAAAGTAGAGACTCAGAGATAGAAAATGGTATGGACCTTGAATGTTTTGGTACCTACTGGAGAGCTATTCTTTGTCTACACACATTCAGCATCATTCACACCCTCTTAAGCTTCAGCCCAACCCATCTCTGTTTTTATGTTATCAATAGTATTGGTGACTACAACTGTGCTGCAGGCAACAATATAATGATGCTTTTTTTGCCAAAGTTTACTGACACCAGCCATATTTAACAGGTGTTGAGTGTTCGTAAATTCATCAGTTATTCTGCTCTCTGGTCCACTCAGATGAGAGTGCTCTGATATTGGAGTAGATAGCCAGAGTGAATTTACCAGCTACGTCTACCGACAGTGGTTGCAGTGACATCCTAAACATTCCATTGAAATAGTTACTTGCGTAGTGGCGTCTTTTGTTAATACAGATCATACATGTAACCATAGCTAGTAGCCAGCCAGCTAACGTGAGCTAGCTAGCTAACAGTACACTTTAACTTGAAATGAAAATAACTTTCTGACAAAATTAGAAACGTGTAGTATCTGAAAATGTAGCTAGCTAGACTCTCTCACCCAGATACATAGATGGATGTAATCCAGAGACAGGTGTTTTATACAACAGCCTTCTGTGTGTTCTCTTTTCGACCCCGTCTGCATATTTTCAATCAAACGCCAGAATTCTCCATCTCCATCTCCTTAGCTATCATACTCTAATTCCACTGATTTCAAAACTCAGTCCTCCAGAAAGTGGAGAGCAACACTTCTACAGTTCTATTATGTGATGTCTTTCAAAAAAGCAAGCGTGCAACATGGCAGATCAATCTGAACTCATCTCTCAGCATGTCCAGCACACTCATTATCTCAGCCAATCATGGCTAGCGGGAAGGTTGCTGACTTTTTGTTGGCTAATCCAACAAGGCTCGTAATTTAACAGTTGTATTCATACTTACAGATGGCATACAAGTTTGTTATTAAGGCACATGAAAGTTCACATGTTCCAGAAGGCATTTCTGCCCCCAAAAAATTGATATAGATTTTTAAAAACATGTTTACGTTCAACTGGCGCTCCTGTGAAGTAGTGATACGTGACATACGCCTAGTTTCCTGAAACGAGTCACATATCCTTTAGGGTTGCCCACTTTATAACGCCAGCCCAAGGCACACTTAAACCTAATGAGACTGTCTACAGTATTACAGTACAAACCATGCAAGACCGTGCCAACACATCACTCTTCTCCAGCGCACCTCTGAATCATTATCCAGAAAAACCTCCTCTCAGTATGTGTCCCAAATTGCACCCTATTCCCAATATAGTGCACTGCCTTATGGGCCGTGGTCAAAAGTAGTGCACTACATAAGGAATAGGGTGATATTTGGGACACAGACAGAGACTAGGCACTGTGCCCGTATTGTTTGTGCAGTCTGACACCACGTCGCGAGGCTGAGAAACGTATTAGTCGCTGACAAGTGTTGTTGTTCTTCAAATGTTTTACCCAAGAAGACATAAAACGAAGACTGAGTAGAACACTGTAGGCGCAGGAACTAAATCCCTATTTTCAAGGACTGGAATACATGCAAATAGGATGCCATTGTCTTTCGGGCATCTTTCACAATAGAAACATTGGTATGTTCCTGTGCATTGTATGCAAAGACAAAGCCACTAAGCCAATGGGTGTTTATCTACCAATGAATCAAGTCAATGTCCAAGGCCTAGGCCAGAAGCAGCCAGCCAGGGAGGATGCAGTACAGTAACGTTCCAATGACATTCAGGAATGGAAATCTCACCACCAGCCCTCCTTCCCCTTGAATATGGAACAGGGCCATAAATGATTAGACCATTTTGAGAATAAATTAGAGAGCTTACAACTGGAATTCTAATGTCCATGTTAACCGGTTAGCCAGTCCATTTGACATTCACTTTGAGGGTCCTCGTGTAATTCCACTATAATGCAGCTCAACCTTTGATAATGTCTTACCCTTGTGTTCGGAGTTTTGCCAATCTAATTGGGAGAGAAAACTACCAGTGGATGAGAAGATTGAAAATCATATTAAAGAAAATCTATGTAATTCAAATCACAGCCCAGTTACATCAAGGGATACAGGAGAGTATTTTAGTTTATTTGGCTAGGCAAGTCAGATAAGAACAAATTCTTACTTGCAATGACAGCCCAGAAACAGTGGGTTAACTGTATTGTTCAGGGGGAGTTACTTTGTCCGCTTGGGGATTTGATCTAGCAACCTTTTGGTTACTGGCTCAAAGCTCTAACCACTAGGCTACCTGCCGCCACAAAAACAATACCGTTGTCGGCAGGATTCGAACCTGTGCGGGAAGATCCCAATGGATTTCTTGTCCATCGCCTTAACCACTTGGCCAAAGCTGTATCAAAGCTGTCTGAACTCGTGAGTGTGTGTGCGTGTGTGGACAGCGTATGATTAATATGCGATCATCTAATAGCGTCACTGAGGCATAAATTCACATTCACACCATTTCAAACATCATCGTGCCAGGGCACACTGGTCAACTGACACATCACCGTTACATCACTACACCACAATTAGTCTTAACTCAATGATGAACAGTCAACGAGCTGCATACCGACACTTCCGGACAACACATTTTTCGTACAGACAGGAAGAGACCTGCTCTTCCGAATGCCCTTTTATGAAGCAAACCATACAGACACCAGACACACGCAAAGCAGAAACAATCTCAGGAGGGAGATGGACAGAAAAGAAGAAGACAGGAGTGGACAGAGGAGTGGATCCAGCAGCATGCAGGCTGTGTTGTCTGTGCCTCCAGGTGGGTGCTTATCTATTCCAGGGAGATAAGCGAAAAACAAGCATGCTATCTCCCCTGTGGGCTGGCCTGTGTTGGCTGGTTAACCTCAAGAGTGCCTCGCTGCAACCCACAGCAAATGAAACCTAGAGCAAGAATGATACAGCTGAATGCTCAAACATCTTCCCTTAGCACACCTATCACCTTGAAATTAGAAATCTATGCCAATAAGAGCAAAATATGTTTTGTAGGAAAAAGCCATATCTTTAACATTCCAAGTAGCGAGTGGATGTTTAGCACCTTTCTGCACTGAATAATAATGGTTTATGATGTAGTGGGCTGTAACATTATAGTATGAGGAAATTATGTTTGTGACAACCTGTGGCTGAGACAGAGAGAGAGAGAGGTACGGAAAGATGATGTATGAACAGAGGGATGGATCAGTTGAAAGACTGGCATTTTCATACCGCAAGAACATTCCTGGTTGGAGGAAGGTTTGATTTAAAATGTAAAAAATGCAGGTAAAACAATGGATTACGCAAGACTAAGAATGACAGTATGGATCTCTTACCAAAGACCATTGTACTATTTCTATATTATTAGCATATCAATTATCGCCTCATGTTACAATGTTTCGAGATACAGTAAGTCCTGCAGCAAGTATTGGGAATAATAGAGTAATTTCTGCCCATTCCAGTGCCGTTAAGCTGACAGAAAATGTCACTCTGGAGTCTGTCAGAATACCCTGGTGATTCCGCCGTGTAGGACGCAGTCCCCCATCCTCATTTCAATTTGGCCTGGACTACAGACAGTAAGTAACTAAATACAATCATTTTTTTACTGAAAAACACTGGGTTTAATGAAATTCTGCCAGCCTGCCCACACATTTCCCTTCTCTAGAGTGTATTTACATAAAAGAGCTGCCTCAGTTTGTATGATGGCAACTTGCATATACTCCAGAATTTTATGACGAGTGATCAAAGGAATTGCAATTAATCGCAAAGTCCCTCTTTGCCATGCAAATGAATTGAATCCCCCAAAAACATTTCCACTGCATTTCAGCCCTGCCACAAAACGACCAGCTGCCATCATGTCAGTGATTCTCTCGTCAACACTCACACCTGTGTTAACAAGGACAAGGCTGGAGATCACTCTTGTCATGCTGATTGAGTTTGAATAACAGACTGGAAGCTTCAAAAGGAGGGTGGTGCTTGGAATCATTGTTCTTCCTCTGTCAACCATGGTTACCTGCAAAGAAATACATGCCATCATCATTGCTTTGCACAAAAAGGGCTTCACAGGCAAGGATATTGCTGCCAGTAAGATTGCACCTAAATCAATAATTTATCGGATCATCAAGAACTTCAAGGAGAGCAGTTAAATTGTTGTGAAGAAGGCTTCAGGGCGCCCTAGAAAGTCCAGCAAGCGCCAGGACCGTCTCCTAAAGTTGATTCAGGTGCGGGATCGGGGCACCAGCAGTACAGGGCTTGCTCAGGAATGGCAGCAGGCAGGTGTGAGTGCATCTGCATGAACAGTGAAGCAAAGACCTGGAGGATGGCCTGGTGTCAAGAAGGGCAGCAAAGAAGCTACTTCTCTACAGGAAAAACATCAGGGACAGACTGATATTCTGCAAAAGGTACAGGGATTGGACTGCTGAGGACTGGGGTAAAGTCAGTCTCTGATGAATCCCCTTTCCGATTGTTTGGGGCATCCGGAAAAAAGCTTGTCCGGAGAAGACAAGGTGAGCGCTACCATCAGTCCTGTGTCTTGCCAACAGTAAAGCATCCTGACACCATTCATGTGTGGGGTTGCATCTCAGCCAAGGTAGTGGGCTCACTCACAATTATGCCTAAGAACACAGCCATGAATAAAGAATGGTACCAACACATCCACCGAGAGCAACTTCTCCCAACCATCCAGGAACAGTTGTGACAAACAATGCCTTTTCCAGGATGATGGAGCACCTTGCCAAAAGGCAAAAGTGATAACTAAGTGGCTCGGGGAACAAAACATCAATATTTTGGGTCCAAGGCCAGGAAACTCCTCAGACCTTAATCCCATTGAGAACTTGTGGTCAATCCTCAAGAGGCGGGTGGACAAACAAAAACCCACAAATTCTGACAAACTCCAAGCATTGATTATGCAAGAATGGGCTGCCATCAGTCAGGATGTGGCCCAGAAGTTAATTGATAGCATGCCAGGGCGGATTGCAGAGGTCTTGAAAAAGAAGGGTCAACACTGCAAATATTGACTCTTTGCATCTACTTCATGCAACTGTCAATAAAAGCCTTTGACACTTATGAAATGCTTATAATTATACTTCAGTATTCCATAGTAACATCTGACAGAAATATCTAAAGACACTGAAGCAGCAACCTATGTGGAAATTAATATTTGTGTCATTCTCAAAACATTTGGCCACGACTGTATATACAGTTGAAGTCGGAAGTTTACATAAACTAGTTTTAATGACTCCAATCTAAGTGTTTCAACCACTCCACAAATTTCTTGTTAACAAACCTGTTGATGCCAGGAGTTCCTCTGGAGGAACACCCTCCCCCCCGTTCAGCTCAAACGGTGGCGCATGGAACGCAAAAATATTCTTAGAAATATTTAACCTCCACACATTAACAAGTCCAATAGCTCAAATGAAAGATAAACACCTTGTTCATCTACCCAGCATGTCAGATTTTTTTAATGTTTTACGGCGAAAACACACCACACATTTATATTAGACCACCACCGAAACAAAGACAAGCGGCAGCCATTTTGTCCCAGAAAATATAAAATTATAAAAGCAGGATTAAAAAATAAATCGCTCACTAACCTTTTGAAAATCTTCATCAGATGACAGTGATAGGACATGTTACACAGTACATTTTTTTTTTTTCAATAATATGCCATATATATCCATAAATGTCCATTTACAATGTACTCATGTTCAGAAATTACTCAAAAATGCCCGCAGGAAATCTAGGTAGCTCGGCAAGATAACGTAAATAGACATCATAAACTTTGGCTAAATATACATGTTCTACATATAGTTAGAAAGATACACTGCTTCTTTATGCAACCGCTGTGTTAGATTTATTTTTAACGTTACAGAAATCGCACACTATTCCATATGCTGAGACAGCGCTCAGTTCCAAGCTACATTTCTACGTAATGTTGGAGTCAACAGAAACACAGATTTAAGCATAAATATTCCCTTACCTTCGATGGTCTTCGTTCAGAATGTTCTGGAAGGGTTCATACTTACCCAATACATCGTTTGGTTTCAAGTCTTGCGTCTTTGTATTAGCTACTGCTAATAACATCAGCTGAAATGCACCCAAAACGTCCTCCGGTCCGGATAAGTTGCGCATCAAAACTTCAAAATTACACATTATATGTCGACTAAACAGGTCAAACTAAGTGCAGAAGCAAGCTTTATGATGTTTTAGACGTGCAAAACAAACTTCAATTCAACCGGGCATCGTTTGCTCTTCCCAGGAGTGCTGGAACAAAGGAATGGCTGTGACCAATTCGCGCCCTAACGCACAGGTTTTTTTCTCGCGACACTTACTCCAATCACTCCTATAGGGCCAATTCTCGCGCGATTTGAACGATTGAACGCTCTAAAGAAAGAGGACATCTAGTGGAAGAGATGGAAAGTGTCCCCAGATCCATAAGTGGTCGGGAAGGGTGGGGGCCATGACGTCAAAGTTGCTCCAACTTTCATGGCCACAAAAACTAGTTTGGAAGAATGCATGCCCTGTGAGTTCTGCTATACTTACAGACATAATTCCAACGGTTTTAGAAGCTTTAGAGTGTTTTCTATCCAATAATAATTATTATATGCATATATTAGCAATTTTTGATATTTTTTTTTTCAGTTTACTAGGGGTACCCAATTTCTCCAAAGGGGGCGTAAATCTGCCATGCCCTCAAAAGGTTATTAACAAACTATAGTCTTGGCAAGTCGGTTATGACATCTACTTTGTGCATGACACAAGTAATTTTTCCAACAATTGTTTACGGACAGATGATTTCACTTATAATTCACTGTTTCATAATTCCAGTGGGTCAGAAGTTTACATACACTAAGTTGACTGTGCCTTTAAACAGCTTGAAAAATTCCAGAAAATGATGTCATGGCTTTAGAAGCTTCTGATGGGCTAATTGACATCATTTGAGTCAATTGGAGGTGTACCTGTGCATGTATTTCAAGGCCTACCTTCAACTCAGTGCTTGACATCATGGGAAATCAAAAGAAGTCAGACAAGACCTCAGAAAAAAAATGTGTAGACCTCCACAAGTCTGGTTCATCCTTGGGAGCAATTTCCAAATGCCTGAAGGTACCACGTTCATCTGTACAAACAATAGTACGCAAGTATAAACACCATGGGGCCACGGAGCCGTCATATCGCTCAGGAAGTACACGTTCTGTCTCCTAGAGATCAAATACTTTGGTGCGAAAAGTGCAAATCAATCCCAGAACAACAGCAAAGGACCTTGTGAAGATACTGGAGGAAAACAGGTACAAAAGTATCCATAGCCACAGTAAAAACGAGTCCTATATCGACATAACCTGTAAGGCTGCTAAGCAAGGAAGAAGCCACTGCTCCAAAACGGTTTGCAACTGCACATGGGGACAAAAATCTTACTTTTTGGAGAAATGTCCTCTGGTCTGATGAAACAAATATATAACTGTTTGGCCATAATGACCATCGTTATGTTTGGAAGGAAAAGGGAGAGGCTTGCTAGCCGAAGAACACCATCCCAACCATGCTTTGCTGCAGGAGGGACTGGTGCACTTGTGCACACAAAATAGATGGCTTCATGAGGCAGGAAAATTATGTGGATAAAGTGAAGCAACATCTCAGTCACGAAGTTAAAGCTTGGTCGCAAATGGGTCTTCTAAATGGACAATGACCCCAAGCATACTTCCAAAGTTCTGGCAAAATGGCTTAAGGACAACAAAGTCAAGGTTTTGGAATGGCCATCAAAAAAAGCCCTGACCTCAATCCTATAGAAGTTTTGTGGGAGAACTGAAAAAGATTGCGCGAACAAGGAGGCCTACAAACCTGACTCAGTTACACCAGCTCTGTCAGGAGGAATGGGCCAAAATTCACCCAACTTATTGTGTGAAGCTTGTGGAAGGCTACCCGAAACATTTGACCAAAGTTAAACCATTTAAAGGCAATGCTACCAATAACTAATTGAGTGTATGTAAACTTCTGACTCTCTGGGAATGTGATGAAAGAAATAAAAGCTGAAATAAATAATTCTCTCCACTATTATTCTGACATTTCACATTCTTAAAATAAAGTGGTGATCCTAACTGACTTGAGACAGGGAATTTTTACGAGGACTAAATGTCAGGAATTGTGAAAAACTGAGTTTAAATGTATTTGGCTAAGGGGTATGGCTAACTTCCGTCTTCAACTGTATGTTCTATCTAAAAAACAACTGGAAATGGGGACTGTAAATTAATTCATTGTTATTGGCGAGATAACAGATGGTGGTGAGTGAAGGTATAGCCTGATGTTCTGGCTATAGGGAGCATCTTTGTGAGGTAGGAGTGATGATGTTTGCACCTCTCTCTATCTCATCTTTGTTCGAGCTTGATGTGCTTCTTATCACTCCCATACCCCACATCTGACAGTCGTTGTAGGGCGAAGAAGCCCGTAGAATCCCGTAGCTAATCTTTATATCAACTGCGTTTGATCATTTGTGAACGCAAAGTCAATACAGCATTGGAATTTAATCGAAGGAATCTTCAAAGACAACATCATAAGGGAGTCGGGTATGACCCAGTGGCTACAAAACAAAGTCATAATGTTATTAATTACCCATGTGAATAATACAATCTACATTCAACTGTCAAGGATGGTTATTACTGTAGCTTTTGCTTGTGAAAAAGACTAAGCATTTTGGATAAAGGAGTATTAAGAAGATTACAACACTAATCTATCTCACAACGTAGTGAAGGAGCTGTCTTAATACAAGCCTGTCGGATCTTATGTATTTGAGTACTGCTGATTGGACAGCCGTGTGTTTAACTCTCCGATAGAGAATCACATGGAAAAATAATGCCTGCAAATTGCCACGAACTTCCATCTATGTAATTACAGTATTGAACATTTCCATGCGAAGGCAGCCTCCGTCATAATGTGAAATGAATGCATTTCTGAGACGCAAACGAGACACAAAAGATTAATGTTCACTGGAGGCTTCGTGGCCATGGATCATCACTGGAGACTTCGAACGTGGAGCCGGAACAGGTCTCACCGGACTGAGGAGACGTACTGGCAGCCTAGTGAGTGGAGCTGCCACAAGTGGAGCTGCCACAACACGACCTGGCTGGATACCCACTCTAGCTCGGTGAGTGTGGAGAGCTGGCACAGGACGCACTGGGCTATGACGGCGCACTGGAGGCATAGTGCGTAGAGCCAGCGCAGGACACACTGGAACGTGGAGGCGCACCAGAGGTCTGGAGCGCAGAGCTGGCATAACTCGTCCTGGCTGGATACCCCTTGTAGCCCAGCAAGTGCGGGGAACTGGAACAGGATAACCTGGGCCGAAGAGACACACCGGAGACCAGGAACGCTGAGCCGGCACAATCCGTCCTGGCTGAATGCAGAGCGCACCGGGCTGTGGATGCGCACTGAAGGCATGGTGCGCAGAACCTGATAGCATGGTGCTTGACCGGCCCGTGTGCCCCCCCAAAATATGTTTTTGGGGCTGCCTCTCATTCCTGCCTCGCTGCTCCAACTCCTCGTAAAGTCGCCGTTCCGCCTTTGCTGCTTCAATCTCCTCCTTCGGACGGCGATGCTCCCCGACCTGCGTCCACGATCCTTTTCCATCCAGGATCTCCTCCCATGTCCACTCATCCCTTTTCCCACGCTGCTTCGTCCTTTGGTGGTGGGTAGTTCTGTCACAGCTCTTGTCGGAATGAGTGTACCAAAACGCAGCGTGGTAAGTGTTCATGATATTTATTGATCAAAACACTCGAACAAAATAACAAAGTGAAAAACGAACAGTTCTGTAAGGCAAATAAACTATACAGAATGCAACTACCCACAAAACACAGGTGGGGAAAAGGCTACCTAAGTATGATTCGAAATCAGAGACAACGATAGACAGCTGCCTCTGATTGGGAACCACACTCGGCCAAAAACACAGAAATAGAAGACATAGAAATAAAGAAAATAGAATGCCCACCCTAGTCACACCCTGGCCTAACCAAAATAGAGAATAAATGCCTCTCTATGGCCAGGGCATGACAGGAATAGAAACAGGAAGAAAGACAGGTTTTCTATTGAAGTAACCCCCACCCATGCAAGGAGAAGGTCTCAGGCTATGGTTGGGTGACCTGTGAGTGACTGTTCTGAAAAGTCCCTTAATAAGGACAAAAACCACAACACAACATTAACATTGCTATCTGGTGCTGCACAGCAGCAGTAAATCCAGTCTTTCTCTCAGGCTATTGTTTCATCTATGACATCACAGCCTTAACAAAAGCTCCCAATATAAAAGAGGCATAGACAAAAACAGAGAAGTAAACAAAACAAAAACATGAAGGGCTTTCTTCTGTGGAATACAATGGGACTATAACACCCCATTCGTCAATCGTCGCCATCCTCCATATAAAACCACAACAGCTTTCACGGCGAGATATCAAGCCGCTTTAAATGAGAACTGTTTGTGTTTTGTGTGGTTTTCAATTTCACAGACCCGGGCCTCTGTGTTTTCTCATAAAATGGACAGACACTCCAAGACTGTCTTTTTAGAGTCCCGTGTATGTGTTTACACGTTGTGCCTGTTAGGGAACACTGCTCCTCCACATCTCTGTCTGCCAGGGTCACCGTGAAAGACAGGAAAGGACTTGTACGGTAACGTATTCCATGCTTGAGAAAATGTCACTGTCACAAGTATTGGAAATATTCAAATGGATGTTTTTGCCTAAGATCTGATTTTCACTCTCTGGAGAAGGGCTGATTTGCTTGGAAAGCAGGGCTATGATTTGCCTGCTGTCTCTGTGCAGGTGAACAGAGTCTAATAATGATACTGATTGGCCTAAACAGGTACAGTCCCTGGACAGGTGGGTTTAGGCAACACAACTCCATCAATGAGGTCAGAATGCCCTTTGATTATTATCATATCATAATCACAATTAACAACCAATAAAATCATATGAAATTAGGCCTATAGCTGATATTCAGCCAGGTTCAATATATTTTTTGTAGCTGTTTACCTTGCATCAGGATCAAATAGGTGTAACGGTTTTCTTGAGGTGAAGGAGAGGCGGACCAAAACGCAGCGTGGTGGTTATTCATGGTACTTTAATAAAGACACTTTACATGAATAAACTAACAAAACAAGAAATGTGAAAAACCAAAACAGCCCTATCTGGTGCAAACACAGAGACAGGAACAACCACCCACAAACACACAGTGAAACCCAGGCTACCTAAGTATGATTCTCAATCAGAGACAACTAATGACACCTGCCTCTGATTGAGAACCATACTAGGCCGAAACATGGAAATACCCAAAACAAGTTTTTCTTTATTTGTACTATTTTGTACATTATAGAATATTAGTGAAAGAATCATAACTATGAAATGACACATAAGGACTCATGTAGTAACCAAAAAAGTGTAAAAATATCTAAATATATTACATATTTGAGATTCTTCAAAGTAGTCACTCTTTGCCTTGATGACAGTTTTGCACACTCCTGGCATTCTCTCAACCAGCTTCATGAGGAAGTCACCTGGAATGCATTTCAATTAACAAGTGTGGAATTTCTTTCCTTCGTAATGTGTTTGAGCCAATCAGTTGTGGTGTTACAAGGTAGGGGTGGTAAACAGAAGATAGCCTTATTTGGTAAAAGACCAAGTCCATATTTTGTCAAGAAAAGCTCAAATAAGTAATGAGAAATGTCCGTCAATCATTACTTTAAGACATGAAGGTCAGTCAATACGGAACATTTCACGAGGACCGCCACAGGAAAGGAAGACCCAGAGTTACCTCTGCTGCAGAGGATAAGTTCATTAGTTACCAGCCTCATAAATTGCAGCCCAAATAAATGATTCACAGAGTTTAAGTAACAGACACATCTCAACATCAACTGTTCAGATGAGACTGCATGAATCAGGCCTTCATGGTCAAATTACTGCAAAGAAATGACTACTAAAGGACACCAATAAGAAGAAGAGACTTGCTTGGGCCAAGAAACACAAGCAATCTGTCCTTTGGCCTGATGAGTACAAATGTTTTGATTTTTGGTTCCAACCACCGTGTCTTTGTGAGACGCAGAGTAGGTGAACAGATGATCTCCGCAGGTGTGGTTCCCACCGTGAAGCATGGAGTAGAAGGTGTGATGGTGTGGGGGTGCTTTGCTGCTGACACTGTCTGTGATTTATTTAGAATTCAAGACACTTAACCAGCATGGCTACCACAGCATTCTGCAGCGATACTCCATCTCATCTGGTTTGCACTTAGTGGGACTATCACTTATTTTTCAACAGGATAATGACCCAAAACACACCTCCAGGCTGTGTAAGGGCTATTTGACAAAGGGGAGCGATGGAATGCTGCATCAGATGACCTGGCTTCCACATTCACCCGACCTCAACCCAATTGAGATGGTTTGGGATGAGTTGGACTGCAGAGTGAAGGAAAAGCAGCCAACAAGTGCTCAGCATATGTGGGAACTCCTTCAAGACTGTTGAAATAGCATTCCTCATGAAGCTGGTTGAGAGAATGACAAGAGTGTGCAAAACTGTCATCAAGGCAAAGGGTGGCTACTTTGAAGAATGTCAAATATATTTTGATTTATTTAACACTGTCACGACTTCCACCGAAGTTGTTCCCTCTCCTTGTTCGTTCGGCGGTCGACGTCACCGGCTTTCTAGCCGCCACCAATCCATGTTTCATTTTTCCTTTTGTTTTGTCTGTTTACACACCTGGCTCCCATCTCATAATTAAGTTCCTTATTTAACCCTCTGGCTTGCCTTTCTGTTTTGTGCGTAATTGTCTTTCGTGTATTCCGGTGTGTTGGATTTTGAGTCCTGTTTTGTCCTTGTTTGGAACGGGATATTGTTACGTTTTTTGGATTGAGTAAATCAGTGTTTGTTACCCTTACCTGTGTCCTGCGCCTGACTCCTTTGCTATCTTCTAGATAGACTCTGACAAACACTTTTTTGGTTACTACATGATTCCATATGAGTTGTTTCATAGTTTTGATATCTTTATTATTATTCTACAATGTCGAAAATAGTAAAAATTAAGAAAAACCCTGGATAAGTAGGTGTGTCCAAACATTTGATTGGTAATGTTTGGACACACCTACTTCCAGTCCCTGGAATGAGACCATCCTCTCACAACTGTGGATGTATGAAACAATAACCTCAACGCCAGGCTGCTGTACATTCAACAACAATATTTCTCATCTGTTTTTCACCCCCTCATCCCATTGCTCACACTGTCCTCTAATGACACACCCTCTGGCACCTTGTACCAACATAAGGCAACCATATAACAAGGCAACAGTAAACATGTCGCCCTCCACGAATGATGCAGCGCCCTTCTTGGGCCAATCAGTGTCATTTTGTAAATTACAGATCTCTATGGCAAGACGCATCATTCACCCAAGTTTGGTTGAAATCAGGAAAGTGATGTCTGATATATCGTGTTGGTTAGCTAGACTCATATCCCTGAGTATGTGTGCCAAATTTCATTCAGAGTCAAACAGCTCAAGAGATATAAACATCTGCCTGTTACAGAGCCACTGTGTGGTTGATGTTGGGTCTTGACAGTGTTTGCAACGTGTGTACCAAATTTTGTTACACACATCCACGTGAATTTTTATTGATCAATAGCAGCCATGTTGTTTTAGGTATGTTATAGCGATACCATCTGGCCAAACAGTGTAATTTTGTGCTGGATCAAAATCGGGTCAGTGCTGTCTAAGATATTGCGTGTGACATCGTAAGAACGTACTAACGGACGGGGACAGATCCACAGTCCCCTCCACAATTTCATCGTTGGGGACAATAATATCACAGTAAAATTACTAAAATAATGCAACAGCAGGTCTGGAGGCAGGGTGAAGTACCCTGTACAGTACAAGACACAAGGACCTTGGTGAAAACATGTGGGTCAGCCAATTCATGTTGGAATGCAGCCCTATCCTGCCTTCTGTTTTGCTGTGAAGAAGTGAGGAGTTTTGCATGGCTACTATTTGCCTGAGAGGGCAAGCGGATATGTACCTAATGTAGGGGGTTAGAGGTAAGAGCAATGACCCGCTTGGAAAGAGATAGGGTGGGAGACACAAGGTATGTTCAGATGAGGAAAGGAAGCCATATGATTGGTGGGCTGGGTTTCCAGGTGGGTGGGGCCAGGTAGATGGAGCAGGTGGAAGAGCAGCAGTAGGGTTAGCTCAGTTCCACACCACATGGACTGAGCACTGGGTCATCATGCAGAGGAAGAGCAGCTTCACTGGGCTCCTCGTCACTGCTTTGTGTGCAGTGGCCTCTGGGCTGACCAGCAAAACGTACTACCATGTGGATAAAATATTGACCTGGCACGACGCTCAATAGTACTGCCGAGAGCACTATACTGACCTGCCATTCATCAGCAACCAGGAAGAGGCAGAGCTGGTCTTTAACATTAAAGAAATGGAGCAAGCGACGTGGATTGGTCTGTACAGAGATGACAATGACCCAATTGGGTGGAAGTGGTCAGGAGTGGAGGACTCAGACTTCAGGCTTTGGGGAAAAAAGAACCAAACAAAGGTAAATCTGAGGCCTGCGCCAATGTGCTTGATAATGTATGGATTGACACATCATGCAATAATGAACACACTTTCATCTGCTATGGAGGGGAGTGTGAGCTGATCCTGGTTCAGGAGAATAAGATGTGGTTGGAGGCTCTGAAGCACTGCAGGAATCACCACGCAGACCTCCCCAGCCTACTCTTTGTGACAGAGCAGCTCCAGGCCCAGAGCAAGACGAAGGGGGCCCAGACGGACCACTTGTGGATGAGCGTGCGCTTCCATGCCGGCTACTGGCTGTGGGTGAACAGGGATGCTCTGGAGTACAAGGCCGGGCTAGGGACCGGGGGAATGCTGCCCCAGTGCCCAGGCAGTTACCACTGTGGGACCCTGGCCAAAGAAGAAGAGTACTGGGGAGTTAGGGACTGTGAGGAGATGATGAACTTCCTCTGCTATAGAAAGTGATTTGACTCCATTTGCTAACTGTCTTATCCAGATGCCTCCAAGTCAAGATTTTGAAGGTTGAGGAGCACATTTTATTGCTGTGTGTACGAAGTGTAGCAATTACTTATTTACTGTGTGATAAACATACTGAATGCGTATATTCTTAAATTAATCAAGCTTTCTTTTACTATCAGAAAATACATACAAATATAAAGGAAAATGAGCTCCAATGGTTTCTGTTTGTTCCTGCTTCATATTGTAGACTGAATATTATTGTCTTACAGAAGATACAGTAGACTTTGCTTCTGCTGGCCTTTTACGAGGCTGGCAACGCTACATTAGAGTTGACTTGATAAGTGATAACTGTAACTTGATAACTGTGGCCAGAGTTGCCATGCATGCAATATGTTATCGGTGTGGGAGATGTGCTATTCCGCTTCACGTAAGCGAATGGTTTCCCTATCTTCTATCGTAGGGATGGGCAACTTTGATTGGGGTGGGGGCCACAAAAAAAACGGAACTCATCATGTTTACAGTTTTTTAATATGATAATTGATGATCAATGGGCCCCACCCGTAATTGGACCATGCTTAGTACAAGTTTAGATAGCTGGCAGCTAGACTCATTTACCAATCATAATTTTTTAGCTGACATGGGCTAATTGAGTGACTGCTGACACACAACCAAATTTCAAAATTGCAACTTGTGTATTCTATTATTCTAACTCTCAACAGTAAGTTGAGACCCCGACTGAGTTCCAGTTATTTAAACAATGTATTGGTCCACGGGCCTACAAAAGGGGGGCCCAGTTGACCATCCCTGTTCTATAGCATGCACCAGCTGAGAGACAGGTAAACAGAACCGGCAGGGCTGGCCACCTGCTGTCACCCCTCCTTTCCTACGTCTCATCGTCCGTCTCGCTCCGGGGCCTACCCGCTCTGCAAGGTAGCAGCCTCATCAGCATTCACTCAGGGGAGCACATGCTGCTGCTGAGGTGGATGCTCCACCGTTATTGGATCGCTAATCTGTTCCTGGGAGGCCTTTCAGACTGGCGAACACTGGAGGAAACGGAAATAAGCCATCTACAGGGGCCGCAATGATAAACTTTGAGCACGGCAAGGCGTGAGAATACAACAGCGGCCCAGACACGTTTGGGTTTGTGAAGAAAAAAGTAAAAAAGACAATCGTTCGGTTGTTGGTTGCTTGCCAGCTAGGCCCGGCGCCTTCCGGAAGAAGTTATTGCTTTTGTTTGAAGACTGCTCCGGCTTTCACCCCCAATAAATCACAGCACTTGATATTGTAGCGGGGGAGATGGTGGAGGAACCTGGCCTGCCAACCATCTCTGTGTTTCACAGACTACTATGCCAATCTCCTGGAACACTGATTGCTTGATCACTGGTGATGAATATACTGTAGCCTAGCTACCAGCGGATAAAAATATATTTCTCAAATTTGTTTTGACTTTACTGTACCGAGGCTGCTCTGTAAAAACCTCCAACTGTGACTCAAAGCAGTGAAAATTATTCTCTTACAATGCACCTACAAATGACTGACTCTTGGAGATCCATGACATTTCCACCTCCAATATTCATTAGAAACCACAAAGGAGGATGCCCTTGGTATTTCTCAATTCGGTAACACTTTACTTGACACCCGGCGTCATAACACGTCATGACAAGGTCATAATCACGTCATAATATGTCATAACAGCTGACGTAACTTGTAATAACCTGTCATAATATGGTCATAACGCTGCCATGACACATATTGGTACATCTGTTGTGACATATATTGCGTTGTTTATATGGCTGGTTATGACACCTACATAAGTGTCAAAAACCCAATTTGTTTCAAATGGGTTTTATCTCTGCCAAGAAGTTTCCTTTTGTTTTAAAGTTTGTTTCTTAAATCCCGTGTTGTTGTTGTAATGAATTATATGCAGTCATGTTTTCTTCCATCATATTTTAAATAACTTGTAGAAAATGCACTTTATAACACTGCCATAAAGCATCACGACCATCCTGTGTCACTTTACTTGGACTAAGACAATACACTTTATAACACTGCCATAAAGCATCACGACCATCCTGTGTCACTTTACTTGGACTAAGACAATACACTTTATAACACTGCCATAAAGCATCACGACCATCCTGTGTCACTTTACTTGGACTAAGACAATACACTTTATAACACTGCCATAAAGCATCACGACCATCCTGTGTCACTTTACTTGGACTAAGACAATACACTTTATAACACTGCCATAAAGCAACACGACCATCCTGTGTCACTTTACTTGGGCTAAGACAATACACTTTATAACACTGCCATAAAGCATCACGACCATCCTGTGTCACTTTACTTGGACTAAGACAATACACTTTATAACACTGCCATAAAGCATCACGACCATCCTGTGTCACTTTACTTGGACTAAGACAATACACTTTATAACACTGCCATAAAGCATCACGACCATCCTGTGTCACTTTACTTGGACTAAGACAATACACTTTATAACACTGCCATAAAGCATCACGACCATCCTGTGTCACTTTACTTGGACTAAGACAATACACTTTATGACAATGTCAAGAAGCATTATGACCATCACAATCATATAAGCCAGATAGGCCTGTCACCTACATGCCCTTATGTCAGTCATCAGTCAAAAAGAGTGTGTCTTGTCCTGCTCCTGAAATCTGCCTCGGCATTCATCCCAGTCATCAGAAACCGAGCATTGGGGACACCCTTATGTAAGTGTCATAATAACCAACAATAGAATAACACAATATATGTCACAACAAGTCTAAATATATGTGTCATGGCAGTGTTATGACCATGTTATGACAGGTTATGACATATTATGACATGGTTATGACCGTGTTATGACGCTAGGTGTCAAGTAAAGTGTTACCCTCAATTCCTTTCTATATTGCTAGCCAATTAGTTACTTTGTCTCACTAAACCTCATCAACAGTAATGATGCAGTATAATGAAAAGAAGATGTCCCAAAAGAGAGAATAATTCTAGGAGAAAGTTTATAGAGAAAGATACAATCAAACATCTAAGCGTTAGGCACAAAGCAAAAAATTAAATGTTGGATAAGAAAGCAGATAAAGCTGTCGTAAAACAGATTCTGCTTGGCCTAATGGCTGTAAGTTTGGCTTTTGAACAGCAGAACCCATTGGTTCAGTTACAAGAACCACAGTGTGCACACCCTTTCTTTGATTCAGAGCTGTGATCAACACTGCAGGGCAGACATGGGCTGTAAAGCACTGGCGGTGTGCTTAATGGCTCTCGGTTGATGTTTCACTGAGAAGAGTGATGCATGGATGGATCCTTGACGGTGTTTTTTTTACGAGACAAAATGATGGCATGTAGCCTCCGTCCTTTCGATCTCTCTCCAACCCCTGCCAGTCTTCAATGCCCCAAACTGAAAGGGCCAATAAACGAATAACACTACTCTGTTGGCAGAGTACCGGGTCAATAATGGATAATTCATTATCGTTGAACAATGGTGAAGAGTAGCACAGTGGTAAATGGCTTGTGGTAAGATGTCCAAGAGGAACAGATGGCGAATTAAAGTTGAGATAAGTTGCATGATGGTGGATGGAACACTTTCAAAATGTACAGGTTTGGGATACGGATGTACTGCTACTCTCAGCACTGGTCATTTAAGCAGGAGTCTAAGTACAGTATGAAAAGAGAGAATTAAGAATTGACAGAAACGATGAATGACCATGAGTAGGGCTGTTGCGGTGACCGTATTACCGCCACACCGTTTAGTCACGGTAACTAGGCTTCTCCAAGCTCTGATGCCGCTGATTGTCATTAGTAGCCTATCAAACTTGCTAGCTGGTACTCAGCACTCTATTGTCCCTCTAATCAATCTGACATCAATGCAAATGTATGATGACCTTCTGTTGCGCAACATTTCTATAGGCATGAAAATGAACCACAGGAAAAGCGTCCTCCATCTGCTATTTACAGTTGAAGTCGGAAGTTTACATACACTTAGGTTGGAGTCATTAAAACTAGTTTTTCAACCACTCCACAAATTTCTTGTTAACAAACTATAGGTTTGGCAAGTCGGGTAGGACATCTACTTTGTGCATGACACAAGTAATTTTTCCAACAATTGTTTACAGACAGATTATTTCACTTATAATTCACGGTATCACAATTCCAGTGGGTCAGACGTTTACATACACAAAGTTGACTGTGCTTTTTAAACACCTTGGAAAATTCCAGAAAATGATGACATGGCTTTAGAAGCTTCTGATAGGCTAAATGACATCATTTGAGGTGTATCTGTGGATGTATTTCAAGGCCTACATTCAAACTCAGTGCCTCTTTGCTTGACATCATAGGAAAATCAAAAGAAATCAGCCAAGACCTCCGAAATAAAACGTAGACCACAAGTCTGGTTCATCCTTGGGAGCAATTTTCAAACGCCTGACATGCTGACCAGACCGGACATGTCGCGTGCGCGAGCGTCGCAAAATAAATTTAGAAATCCATGTTATTCAATTATTGCACCCACACTGCTCGCGCGCGCCAACGAGCGTCTGCTTTGCCAAGGGCTAAAATAGAACTCCTTTCTATTTCTGATGCAGATCGCACTGAAAGTCCTGCCTCTCCCATCTTCTCATTGATTCATAGCAGCAGGTACCCACGTGCTTTCTCCTCATTGGTTATACCCACGTGGGTGATTGAACAACGAAATGTTTTGCCGGTTGTCGTGGTAAAAGTGTAGATGCCAATCACCATATAAGTTCAAATATGAAAAAGCCCGGAAGGAGGAGAGATGACTAGAAACGATTTGGTTGGCCGTTTTATGTGTGGATTAATTGTCGGAGTAGAAGACCTTGTATATATCAGGTAAAATAACAACTCAATGTTTATATCCCAGGACAAATTAGCTAGCAACAGCAAGCTAGCTAAATAGAACAAATTAGCTAGCAAGTGGAAGCTAACTAGCTAAATTGCCATACATGTTTAATGCTTTTTGACCTGTCCCCAA
Source organism: Oncorhynchus mykiss (assembly GCF_057628025.1). Lineage (NCBI taxonomy): Eukaryota > Metazoa > Chordata > Actinopteri > Salmoniformes > Salmonidae > Oncorhynchus > Oncorhynchus mykiss. Next base: position 28,009,908 of record NC_143039.1, read on the forward strand.
ACTAATGTCATTGGTTCAGAGTTTGTTTTGATATTTTAACCTGCGTGTCGTGATCTCGTTTGGTGTAGTGGGACAAAATAAATGTATGCACGATAGCGCACGTACGCAGCCGGTTTGGGTTCCGTGTGAAGGTACCCCGTTCATCTGTACAAACAACAGTACGCAAGTATAAACACCATGGGACCACGCAGCAGTCATACAGCTCAGGAAGGAGATGCGTTCTGTTTCCTAGAGATGAACGTACTTTGAGGAGAAAAGTGCAAATCATTCCCAGAACAACAGCAAGGGACCTTGTGAAGATGCTGGAGGAAACAGGTACAAAAGTATCTATATCCACAGTAAAACGAGTCCTATATCGACATAACCTGAAAGGCCGCTCAGCAAGGAAAAAGCCACTGCTCCAAAACCGCCATAAAAAAGCCTGCACATGGCGACAAAGATCGTACTATTTGGAGAAATGTCCTCTGGTCTGATGAAACAAAAATAGAACTGTTTGGCCGTAATGACCATCGTTATGTTTGGATGAAAAAGGGGGAGGCTTGCAAGCCGAAGAGCACCATCCCAACTGTGAAGCACGGGGGTGGCAGCATCATGTTGTGGCGGTGCTTTGCTGCAGGAGGGGACTGGTGCACTTCACAAAATAGATGGCTTCATGAGGCAGGAAAATTATGTGGATATATTGAAACAACTTCTCATGACATCAGTCAGGAAGTTAAAGCTTGGTCGCAAATGGGTCTTACAAATGGACAATGACCCCAAGCATACTTCCAAAGTTGTGGCGAAATGGCTTAAGGACAACAAAGTCAAGGTATTGGAGTGGCCATCACAAAGCCCTTACCTCAATCGTATAGAAAAGTTGTGGGCAGGGCTGAAAAAGCGTGTGCGAGCAAGGAGGCCTACAAACCTGACTCAGTTACATCAGCTCTGTCAGGAAGAATGGGCTAAAATTCACCCAACTTATTGCGTGAAGCTTGTGGAAGGCTACCTGAAAAGTTTGACCCAAGTTAAACAATTTAAAGGCAATGCTACTAAATACTAATTGAGTGTATGTAAACTTCTGACTCACTGGGAATGTGATGAAATAAATAAAAGCTGAAATAAATAATTATCTCTACTATTAGTCTGACATTTCCCATTCTTAAAAGAAAGTGGTGATCCTACCTGACCTAAAACAGGGAATTTTTACTAGGATTAAATGTCAGTAATTGTGAAAAACTGAGTTTAAATGTATTTGTCTAAGGTGTATGTAAACTTCCGACTTCAACTGTAAGTGCATAGATGGCATGTAGTTTTCCCCGCTGCCCCTATTTCGAGACAGGTGCACGAGAGTGGTCCATTCTAAATCAAAACAAATTTCACACATATATTATTTAGTATATATAAAGACAGGATTAAATGAAGAATAGTCTGATGCGTGACAATATTAGCCTATCACTTGTGAATTATATATTATCACTTGTGAATGACGCCCAGCAAAAGAAACTGCCTTTTTTTGCAACTTTTTCAAATCGTAGTCGCACACCACATATAGCCTAGCCCATAGGCCTATATGTTCTGATAAGGTTTGTATCACAACTAAAGTGGCAAAATAACTTCTTGAAATGAAGCACATTAATCTGCTTTACAAGGGGTTTAGAGCCTAATTGGCATACATAACCAGAGCATGATTTTCAAGTTTGGGGAAGATCATTTTCACCACAAAAATGTTGGGGTATCATCGCACCAGTGGTGTGGGACGTGGACGCCGACATACGGCAAGCCCTGCGCACGGAACCCGCACCTGCACAGTGCCCGGAGAACCGCGCTTACATGCCCACGGGTGTGCGGGACCGCCTCTTTACCTGGGCGCACATGGCGCCTTTGTCTGGTCATCCTGGGATAAGCCGTACCATCGCCTGCAAAACTGAGAAGTACTGGTGGCCCACCTTGGGTAGGGACGCCCGGGTTTACGTCTCTTCCTGCTCCATCTGTGCCCAGTCAAAGACACCCAGACACCTCTCTTATGTTAGGTCCTGATGTGGCTATGCCATATGGCTGTGGGCTACACTAGTTCATTTAGCAGACAAGATTTGCTTAGAATTCCGTGGCATTATTGTATAGAATTTTATAGTGTGAAGAATACAATTGAACAAAGCAGAATAAAATATAAATATTTTCTCCAAACGATTTGAGTGAGTGCGCACATGCGGCTATTCTGAGTTGAAAAAAATAGGTGCTCCTATACTGTATGCTTAATTTAGAGTTATTAATGTAACTTTAGTTGTTCTACAAGCGCTGAGCAATTGCAGCATTGTAAGGCTGCATGATGAGACTCTAATGATGATTAAAAATATGTCGACAAGGAAGTGAGACCATGGTCGTTATGGAACCGGCAGGAGAAGGAGCTTTCCATAAGGACAACTCAGAGTATGCCATTCTGCTCTTCTGAAATGGACAACATTTCCTTCATATCATGCTTCTTTAGACCTGTCTAAAATAAATAATGGATTTATTGTGAAGGTGCAGACTATATTACATGGATTTATTGTGAAGGTGCAGACTATATTACATGGATTTATTGTGAAGGTGCAGACTATATTACATGGATTTATTGTGAAGGTGCAGACTATATTACATGGATTTATTGTGAAGGTGTAGACTATATTACATGGATTTATTGTGAAGGTGCAGACTATATTACATGGATTTATTGTGAAGGTGCAGACTATATTACATGGATTTATTGTGAAGGTGCAGACTATATTACATGGATTTATTGTGAAGGTGCAGACTATATTACATGGATTTATTGTGAAGGTGTAGACTATATTACATGGATTTATTGTGAAGGTGTAGACTATATTACATGGATTTATTGTGAAGGTGTAGACTATATTACATGGATTTATTGTGAAGGTGCAGACTATATTACATGGATTTATTGTGAAGGTGCAGACTATGTTACATGGATTTATTGTGAAGGTGCAGACTATATTACATGGATTTATTGTGAAGGTGTAGACTATATTACATGGATTTATTGTGAAGGTGCAGACTATATTACATGGATTTATTGTGAAGGTGCAGACTATATTACATGGATTTATTGTGAAGGTGTAGACTATATTACATGGATTTATTGTGAAGGTGCAGACTATATTACATGGATTTATTGTGAAGGTGTAGACTATATTACATGGATTTATTGTGAAGGTGCAGACTATATTACATGGATTTATTGTGAAGGTGTAGACTATATTACATGGATTTATTGTGAAGGTGTAGACTATATTACATGGATTTATTGTGAAGGTGCAGACTATATTACATGGATTTATTCGAGTTCTAAACATGTAGATGTTCCAAAGGTCTGCATCTGTGTCTTGTAGGCTGTGTGTGGAAGCCAGGAGATACTAAATGTGTTTATGGTAATTAACGGTTAATTACCGTGAGACCAACAGATATTCGCTTGACAATTCCTGGCTGACGAAATTTCGTGACCGTCACAGCCCTAATCATGAGCTCATCTAAATTTAGATAGAAGGGTCAGGAGACATAAGAAATAGATTGATTGATTGATGATAACTATCAATGACATTAATAAGAGATTGATTTTTTGGACACACATCAGTAGATGGTTGGGAATATGTCAGGATACAATGATTCAGATGGCACAATTTATTTTGATTTTTTAAAAACGTATTCTTTGCTAAGGCAATGTGATAAGCACAGTAAACAGAAGTCTATTTTCCTATTAGCCAATATAAAGAGATCGATGTGATTCTGAAGTCTAACTTGGTTTATTCTCCATCATGTGGAGTTATCAGATCACTCATCATAATCACTCCATCCCTTCCCAATGTTCTGGGTCGCTGGCAGATGCTCCTAAGCACAATGAGATTAAATCAGTATTATATGAAGATCAAGGAGTTTGCTGTCAAAGATTTAATCAAAAGGAGGTTCATCACATATTTCAGTTTCCGAAAGACTCAATGGCATTACTTACAGTGGTGGAAAAAGTACCCAATTGTCATACTTGAGTAAAAGTAGATGTAATTGCAAAATTATACTTAAGTATCAAAAGTTCAAGTAAAAGTATTTCTATTAGGCATTCCAAATGGTGCAATTTGATTGTTTTTGTGTGTTTTTTTACAGATAGTCAAGGGCACACTAAAACACTCAGACATTTACAAATGAAGCATGTGTATTTAGTGAATCCGCCGGATCAGAGCCAGTAGGGATGACCAGGCATGTTCTCTTGATAAGTGTGCGAATTGGACCATTCCCTGTCCTGTTAAGTGTTCATAATTTAACGAGTACTTTTGGGTGTCACGGAAAACGTATGGTGTAAAACAAAAAAATGATTTTCTTTAGGAATGTTGTGGAGTAAAAGTAAAAGTTGTCAAAAAATATGAATAGTAAAGTACAGAAACCAACACAAAAACTACTTCAGTAGTAATTTAAAGTATTTTTACTTAACTACTTTACACCACTGCTGATGTATAAACTGGTGCTGGGTCAGTTGACAGCAAGGTGAAAGGCGCACAGGACAAAGTGAGAAAGGAAAGGGAAAGGGGGATACCTAGTCAGTTGTACAACTGAATGCCTTCAACTGAAATGTGTCTTCCACATTTAACCCAACCCCTCTGAATCAGAGAGGGCTGCCTTAATCGACATTCATGTCTTCGGCGCCCGAAAAGGGCCAAGGGAGCATAATATTTGTGTCTCAGAAGCAATCCTTGTTGCATTGAACAGATTCAATTGAATTCCTGCTTTCGTAAGGTAATTGATAGCGTCTGATATACATCTGAGAAAATAGCTGGAGCATTACCGACTCGTGGTAATCATAATGTATAATAGGTGTACTCAAGACATAATCCAGTCTCTTCCCTTGTGTGAGTTCAATCCCATCCAAGGCCCTGTGCTTATTAAATACGAACATCATCCAGAAACTGTAATCAACTGCATCTTGAAAAAAGCATGGACGCAACAAATGAGAGATGATATTGTGTGCAACACATCACAGTGCCCGTATCATGAAGCAATGCCATTTTGTGTAGCCTGCGAACGGAAAATAAGGACTGAAGGAGACAGATGTTTTGCTTAGAAATGGCTAAATCCAAATATCTGGATTACAGTTGAAGTGCAAGCCAGGTCATATTTACTATTTTTGACTGCAACAGAGATGATGTTCTTTAAAACCTTGTTAAACTACAAAATGCAATACATTCAACATTCCTGTTCAAATGCCTACAGTACTGGGGGTCTTGTCAAGAATAAACTGTGAAAACGGTGAGCTCTATATGTACAGTAGCACCACATGATTAAACAAAAACAAACAACTACAAATTAAAAGGACAATAATATAAGTAGTGTACACAATTCATTTCAAATTCCCTTCAGGAGGGATGACAGAGCAGTCCTTCATCCTTAAGTCATTGCTTTTCTTTCCCACAATTCCCAGGGTACAGTAAATACACTCCCCTCCGTATTTATTTGGACTGTGAAGCAATTTTTGTACTTTTTTTTGTTGTTGTACATTTGGCTCTATACTCCAGCATTTTGGATTTGAGATCAAATATTTCATATGAGGTGACAGTACAGAATGTCACCTTTTATGTCAGAGTATTTTCACTTGATGAAAGAAAATGGACAAATTCACTTACATGTAAGTGTATTCAAGTATTCAAAATGTTAATATTTGGTACCATATTCCTAGCACACAATGACTACGTCAAGCTTGTGATTCTACAAACTTGTTGGATGCATTTGCAGTTTTCTTGGGAGGTTGTGTTTCAGATTATGCTTTGCCCAATAGGAACTGAATGGTACATAATGTCATGTTGAAGTCATTTTTATTGTAAATAAGAATAGAATATGTTTCTGAACACTTCTACATTAATGTGGATGCTACCATGAATATGTATAATAATGATGAGTGAGAAAGTTACAAAAGAACAAAGATCACACCCCCCCTCCCCCCCCCAAAAATACTAACTTCCCCTGGGAGGTTGGATCAGGGCCGGGCTACTGCATTTGGGGCTACGGGGCACCGGCCACCAGCAAATTTCCTGCAATTCTACACATTTTCCTAACATATACAATCTGACCTCCAGGGGTCACTCAACCCCACGAAACTAAAAAACTAAAACATTACTTGGTTAGGGGCCCCCTGAAGGTCGGGGGTCACAGGTCACGTGCCCTGCATGCCCGTTTCGGTAATCCAGCTAGCTAGCTAGTGTTATTACATGAGTTTGAAATTGTAATTCGTGTTGTTTAATGTTTTAGGGACTCCTGAGAAAACCAGTAAACCAGGCTGTCGCCTTGTGAAACAGTGGATGTAAAGAATCTAGCTAGCTAAAGCAATTACTGGAAATTGAATGTACGATTGTGTTAGCTTGCCTTGCTTATATTTCCCATGCAATGCAGCTAAAGTAACATAGCTAGTTAACTATTTATTTGCTTATTGTGTAGTGGAGGATGGAAATAACTGTATTCCTATGGATGTGTAGCTAGCTATAAAACGTATGGTATGAATATTAGTTCAGAACCTATGAACCTCAGCTATCATAGTTGTTGTATCGACTTCAAGTCTGAATGGCATTAATGAAGCCTATGGATTGAGTAGAATATAATTACTTTATTGTGCCAAGGATGCAAGTCCTATAAACATGTACAGTAGTTATTACCACACATGAGATCCCCACATTGTAGCCTGTACATTGAATATATTCACTGATCATGTACTCTTCCATGGCAAATAAAGGTGAGGTTCAGGTATGAATCTCTGTGAGACATTCTTTTTCAGTCATATCCAATATCAGTCATATCAAACTCCATTCTTTGAGTGACGCTGTGTCTGCATGTATGTATTACAATGATACACTTCAACAGTGTTTACCACTCTTGCTTCTGGGACATCAATGATTACACATTGTAACTATGCAATAGACTAGAAACATGATTTAAGTAAGGCTGATTTGTAATTCTTATATATATATATATATATATATATATATATATATATATATATAGAAAAAAAACAGCACACTACACTTCCTATGCATATCTAACTCCCTTCATTTGCATTAATCTGAGGACACAGGATAGGTGTAGTATTTCAATGGATAGGTGTAGTATTTCAATGAGATACTTCATTTCAACCAGTGGAGAATGTGAAACGCTTTATTGAAAGTTCATTATCCAGGTGTTATAAATACATAATACATGCATTATAAATCTTATAATTGTAATACTATATCATAAATACAAGTTCAATCTGTTCTTCAATGCACATACGGTGTGCATTATAAAATAAATAAGAGGAAAGAGGAGGTGGGGAGAGAGGCGTAGAAGACAGGAAAGGAAAGGGGTAAAACAGAGGAACAGGGAAAACAGCATATGATTAATGATGTACAGTGCTACCCTAATATTCTCTCAGTTCATCACAATTACATAGTGTCTCTAGCGGTGTCTCCTAACCAGCCTTGGGCTCCCAGTCAGGTCGAAGGTTATCTTGTGAGGTGGCGATGACGGGACTGGCTTCCTCTCTCACATCAAAACATAGCTGCAGACGAGAGACAGATGGCTATAGAGAGCATGATTAAGCTTTGTTTTTTAAAATTCTAACGCGGTCAGTCATCATAATCTACTTCCAGGGGCCGACAGAGATGGCCGCCTCACTTCGCGCTCCTAGGAAACGATGCAGTATTTTGTTCTTACTGCATTGTCGGAACTAAAAGCGCAAGCATTTCGCTACACTCACATTAACATCTGCTAACCATGTGTATGTGACAAATAAAATTAGATTTGATTTGATAATCATCAGGAGGTGAACTGCAAAACTGACCTTGGATCATTAACTCTGGGTCTACTACATCTCTATCTGTATTTCAATGTAAATCATCTCTTTAATAATACTTCCTGTTGACCAGACCAAGTGACCTCTCACCTATGATCATGCTGTGCCCTCTGTGTCAGCCAGTTCAGATACGGGAGGGGTTCACTAACACAGCTGATATAACCTAGAGGATTTAGGGAGAAGGGGGAGAGGCATGAAGTGAAGGAGAGAGACTGTTATTGAGAAAATAAGGTAGTTAAAGAGACTGTGTTCAACAGGAATCTGTGTGTGTGTAGACTCACCTGCTGTAAAACAGACACATTAGTACAAACAATAGAAGATAATGCCATTATCAGACTTGTACATTACCAGATCACAAATTAATACATAAATACCACTTGAAGCTTGATGATGACTTGATCATTTGAATCAGTTGTGTAGTGCTAAGGCAACAGCTGGTGAGGTGTCAGGTTCGCCTCTGTACTTAAAGGGCGATTATTCCAACTCTCTGTGAAATGCTGCAGATCTGCCCGCAGACGAGGCAGGAACACATATCCCACACAGAAGAGGTGGATAGAATTTGACAGGTCAAGGTATCCTTCTTGCTCTACACTGTGCAGCAAGGTGTAGTACTGACATGCCACAGCACTCCAAACATCTCTCCATAAGTGTTCCACTATAACAGAAAGAAATAAAATGTTTTGTGGGGGGGGGGGGTAATCTCTGTGGTACTGTGGTCTTCCTCCATGAATAGTGAACACTGAGGTGGGGCCGAGGTTATAGAAATGCAAGTTGTGTGTGCCTCTGTGAGTGGTTGCTGACTGTATGTGATGCAGACACCTATCTGAGTGTACCTGAAACATTTAAATATAGAGGGCTGTGTGTCTCACCACTTGGTTATTGCAAGGCTGACCCCCAGGGAAATCATGACTTGGCAGCAACAGGGGCTTGATAGTCCAGTGAAAATGGCTTAGAGTTTATGTGGTGTAAATCTGAAAATTAGCAGCTGACATCTTAAGTTTTTTTTAAATTAAAGCATGTGAGACAGGTTCTATGTACAAGACAGGCAGAGAGGAAGAGAGAAAAGGAACGCAGAACCGTTTAATTACCTCTGGTTATGGACACTTTACCCAGCAATAAAGCTTCCACGGCCTGTTACTCGGACAGTGAACATACATTCGGCAATATCTACATTTTTGACCCTTGATCAGCTCGCACTCTGAAAGTAAAGAAAATGGCTTATTAACATATCAGAATAGTATTCCCTGACAGACATATTATGTTCTTTCATCCTTCTGTAAAAAAAAAAAGCTAACCGTTACACTGTCATGAAATATGAATATTTATTGACTATGAAACAAATAGGACATGGCCTGCTTATGAGTTGCCATGAAATAAAGTTAGATGAATTCAACTGAAAATGGCGAGAACAGGCGTTCGTAGCTAAATGTTTTGGTTAGCTTGAGAATAATAATTGTATGATTTATCATTCTACGGTATGTATGTATGTAATATAGAAGAATGTTATGATCCGACACTGAATCGTAGGAGCTAACTACTAGCTATGTAGAAGTTGGATGGAAAAATGCCCAGTGCTGCTTACCTGAGATGCCATCATCACAAAGTCCTTCGTAGGTGTCCGCTATGACTTCCTTTGTGTCGGAAAGAAAGGCTGAACAGTATTGGTTGTAGCCAAATTGACATTCAAAAAATGGCCAAAATGGACGGTGTTGAGGTTTTGTTTTCAAATTTTTAAAAAATTCTCTAAATATTTTATCTGAATAAAATGCATAAAGTTTTGCGCTATATTACAAAATATTTGATTGCAAAAAAAATGTTTTACTTTGAAGCCTCGTTTTTGCTTTCAGAACAATTATTTTTGATTGAAAATGAAACAGTTGCTTTCAAAAGAATTATTTTTGCTTGAAAATAAAAAAGTTTTGCTCTCGACAAAAAGCCACAAATGTACCTCCATAGCATACAACAATTTGCCGGTGAATAACCAGACCTTCATACAAACTTGCTATGCAGAATTCTTGATGCACAACCGAAGATGCTGCCATATCCTGCCAGCACGCCCACAAGCGAGCAACTCTGGTGGAGAATGACGCGTGGAAGAGGTTGAGGAACGAGATGGGAGTAAGAACAATTTGTTGCAAGTTGGAGGGGGGGCTAATAGCGGAACAATAGACTATTCAACCTTTACTAAAGAATAGTCTAATAGCCGAGCTAGGTGTGAAAACCCCCACTCCTATCACAGACCAGATTTGCCCTAACGACCAAGGGGGAGTTAGAGCACTGATTATGCTTTTGGGTCCCAATGCACTACTGTGTCTCTAACTGACAATGCATGGGCAATATAAACCAAATAATAAACTGATAATTGTGCACAACTTCAAATGAAACAAGCAGGGAGCAGGTTTCGAACCCTCAACATTCTTGCCCGAAGTCGATAGAGCGCGTCCTCGCGGTAGCTTGCTACTCATTGTAGCACAGTTACAGTCACCAACGCTCTGGTTAACACGAAAACTGCCTAACCAACTCTGCTAGGGTGAGTAAAATAGTCAGAGTGGTCTCATTTATGTCTGGAAGTAGCTAGCAAGCTAGCCAACGTTAGCTTGTATGCTTGACTGCCGTTGTAAGGCCAGAATGCTCAAATCTACCCTACTCCTCGGCCCAAATGTCCAGTGTGCGCTCCGAGAGTGAAACGGTCTGAATTTACAAACTGACAACATGACAATACTCTGAATTTATGAGCGCAGGCACTCCAGGTTGAATTTAAGAACACACCCAAAGTATAAAAATCTCGAACTAGTAATTTGTTATGCTAACTAGCTAGCAAGAGGTTGCATAGCAACAGCATCAACTTCCGGTAGAGAAGTAGAGAAGGCAATGAGCAAATACGCTCAACTGAAAATGTGTTATGCCCCATAGATATTAATTTAGAATCCTACAATCCTTTTATGGTGTAGCCTACTCCCGACCGTCACGTTGTACAGCGTCATATTGTTCATTCCATCCTAACAGAAACCCTGAGGGTTTCATTTTTCGTTTTTCTCGGAATAAAAACACCATTATATGAATCAAATTAATTAAGCCACATTTCTTAAAATCAATCCCATATACTATGTTATTACAAAAAAGGTTTTCAATTCTCTGGTAATACCAATATGCAAGACTATCAAATGCTTCTCAAAGATGCCCTCTTGTGGTCAAACAGGAAAAAAGTCGTGCAACAGAACGTGCAACAGAATGCTGCAGCAGCCCACAAGGTGTGCTGCAGTATGACAATACTTTTAAAGGAGGAACCACTGTACACATTTTAGCTTCACTGTCCAAAAAAATATGTTGGGGAATTTAAATCCTTGGTAAAAATTAACTACTTGGAAAACAGGCTAAATGAGTACCATGCTGTAATTATATCTACAGGACAGAGTGGTACCAAAAGAAGACATTTTTGGGTCAAAATTGTAGCTGGGGAGTCTGACTCCCTCCCTTAATATGCTCCGGGAAAAGCAGTGCATTACTTTGCTCATTGGCTTTCTTCCAGTCATTTCATCTCATCTAGCTAACTACAGTAAACAGAGAAAAAAGAGGGGGGTGATACCCCTTCCCATTACCCATTACACAACAGTAGCTAAGATGGGGAGAAGTCTGTCCATAATAAAGTGCTTCTCTGCCTTCTTAACAACACTATCAACAAGGCAGGTCCTACAGGTCCTAGTTTTGTCGCACCTGAAGTTCTGTTCAGTCGTGTGGTCAGGCGCCACAAAGAGGGAAAATTACAATTGTCTCAGAACAGGGCAGCACAGCTGGCCCTTAAATGTACACAGGGAGCTAACATTGATGATATGCATGTCAATCTCTCATGGCTCAAAGTGGAGGAGAGATTGGCTTCATCACTACTTGTGTTCACAAGCTGAATGCACCGAGCTGTCTGTTTAAACTACTAGTACACAGCTCAGACATCCATGCATACTCCACAAGTCACGCCACCAGAGGACCCTTCACAACACCCAAGTCCAGAACAGACTACATGGAACTCTATTCCACATCAGGTAACTGATGCAAGCAGTAGAATCAGATTTCAAAAACACACCCTATGGAACAGCGGGACTGTGAGGAGACACACACACACAGGTACAGACACATGCAGACGCACACAAATGCTAGCACTCTACACACACATACCTTGAAATAACGTTGTATGGTGGTATTATACATTTTGTAGATATGTAATGATGTAATAATGTTATATGATGTACTGTTTAATCTTTTGTTTTATGTGTGATGTACCTGCCTTAATGTGTTTGGACCCCAGGAAGAGTAGCTGCTGGAACTAATGGGGATCCATAATAAACTCCAGGAAGAGTAGCTGCTGCCTTGGCAGGAACTAATGGGGATCCCTAATATTTACAAATAACTCTCATTTTCTTTTTCATAGAAAACACATGTGTGTTCAATGTGTGTTTTTTTCAAAAGTGATCTTCAATCGTTTGGTTCATTTCAAAGTCAGTCAAAGCCTTTATAGAGCACCTCTATTTCATAGAGTGTTTAAATACCCTAGTACTAGTAGGTCATGTGGCCATCGGGGATAAGACAGGGATCAGACAGTTCCATATTAAACCTGCCTCCCTTCAAAATCAATTTGAGAGGCATAATTCTGAGCGGAAGGCAAATGTCAAATTGACATGCAGATCTCAGAGGATAACGGAAGCTGAAACATGCGTGGGCTGTATCTAACTACTGTTTGCAATAAAAAAAATACTGTTAGGTCTACTCCATCCTATATACTGTATAAACAATCAGAATAGTGCATCAGTGGAGGCTGCTGAGGGGAGGACGGCTCATAATAATGGCTGGAATGGAGCGAATGGAATGGCATCAAACACATAGAAACCATGTGTGTGATTTTGTTGATACCTTTCCACCTATTCCTCTCCAGCCATTGCCACTTGCCCGTCCTCCCCAATTAAGGTGCCACCAACCTCCTGTGTAGTGCATAGCCTATTGGAGTGAACACATGAGTATTCAAATGAAACATTGTAGTCCACTGAGCTGTAATATTGTTTTGTTCACAAACTCACAGCGTGGAAACAGACTAGAATGAAAATGTCCCATCTAAATGTAGCATCTAAATGTAGCAACAAGCCATAATCCTTCAATGTGACATCTGGGGGCTATCGTGGTCTGTACATGGCTTCAGATATGTAAAGTAACATGCATGGACCACACCTCCTCTTCCTCATCCTCCCTTTCTCTCAGTCTCTCGACCTCTAACCCAGGCCCATCATGAGTTTGGAGCCGTGCTGTGCTCTAGGAGGATTAAAAAAAAACAATTGAGAGCTTAAATGGTTCTAATGGCGCGCTGAGCCTGACCCTCTCTTTCTAAATGGCACAGGACCAGAGACATAATGTATGTGGTGTGGGTGGGACATATCAACTTCCACATACTGGAAATATAGGAGCAGATTCAACAGCTGCTATTGTTGGAAAAGGGGCACTTGCCAAAGTTTAACACAAGGAGGCAGCGAGGGGACCGCTCGTTCTCCTGAAGCCCCTCTCTTGTATGACTACTGCAGCGCAAATCCAATCATCCACTTGACCAGGGGAGCTGGGAGCCGTCTGCCTCCAGTGGCCAAGTTGGCAAACCAGCAAATGCCCTTCAGCAGAACCCAATTATACCCGAGACCCATGAGACACTCTCAGAGCTTGGAGCTCTTCCCTTCTCACAGCTAACAACGGTGCGGTGGCCTATGCTCAGTAGGCTGCTCATGTACTGTAGATCCACACACCAACACCGCAGAGCACGGACCAGAGTCGGCGTTCAGTCCCGGCTGTGGTGGAGGCAGGGCTGCAGAAAACAAAGTGGGCTACGGCTGTTGATGCTGCTGATGTGGTGGAATCGTGGTGCGCTTGCCTCCTCTTTATCTCTTGTCCCAGATTGGCTGCCGAACACCGTGATACCAGCTCTACGAGCTCCAAGGACGTGTTAAAGAGGAACCTTTGTCCTAAAGGTCCTCGCATACTGTCTAAAGCACTTAAAGGAAGACTGCAACTGCAAGTTTACAGTTCAGATCCCCACATAATCAGCCGTTGGATTATATTGGGAAAGCTAATGGACTGAGTTTATGTAGCTGCGTTCATTAGACATCGCATTGCTACCAATTCTTCCGATGGCGGTAGCTCACCTCGTCAACCTCGGATGTGTTTGTGGTGTTGGCGTGACAGCCGCTTGGCTCCGCTCCGACACGTCACATCACATCACACGCTATTCAATTGTTTCACAGAAAATGAATGTGGACGTCTGCCATTACAATGCTTACGGAGGATAACAACGCTGTGTTTGCCATTCAGGGCCATTTGCCATCCTTGTAAACAAATATGGTAAACAATGCTTGTGTCTATAGCCTGGCTTAGCATAATCACTGATACAACGACCATTCAGATACAGTACAACACAATCAATTTGACTCTGTGGGTTTGGGTTTGACTCTTTGTGGGTTTGGTTCCCACGGGGGACCAGTACGGAAATATATGCCCTCACTACTCTGGATAAGAGCGCCTGCTAAATGTCGAATGTGTCTAGCCAGCATATTTTATGAAAGTGTCAAATTAAATAAAACACAAAAATGGTAACACTGTCACTGTGGTTGACTGATTGTGTGCTGCTGTCACATTTGGGCCTTGGAAAGCACAAGCAGGACGGGAGCCATGTGTGACTGTCATAGCTAAAGGGATTATCTAGTGATCCAATAAACTCTGGACGGCAATGACAAAGATGATCACGGCCGAGCATTGAGTGAGACGGATGAAATGTACAGTTGCATTTGTTAGTGACTCTGTATAGAGGAGGACAGCGCAGGTCAAATCACATCAGCATGAAAACGTTGGAGACGCTTGGAGAATGAAAATCCCTACAGGAAATGTGAGGAATTGTATTATAGCTGTACTGTGGTTCATATTAAGACTAGACTACACAAGACTAGTGCCTATTATGCATGGTATAACAAACACAAATGACATTACCAGCAGAAACACATAGAGTACTATGGCAAAACAAGTGAACCATTGCTTTAGGCAGAATATAGTCCCACATAAACGTTGTCACAAAAATAATATATAGCCAACAGACTACAGGTACAGTCTTAGAAAAAAAGGTGCTATCTACAACCTAAAAGGGCCCTCCAGAACCTAAAAGGGCTTTCCAGCTGTACTCATAGGAGAACACTTTGAAGAACCCTTTGGTTACCTTGATAACATGCAGTGACACAGATTGTCCTTAATTGCTTTGATAAGAAAAACAACAAACGCTGAAGTGCACATGACCTGGGAACAGTGTAAAATGATATTTTGCAATACACATTTCTATTGCTCTCTTATCGATGCCATCCACCACCCTTTTAGGTTCCAGGTAGAACTCTTTTGTGTTCCAACCCTATTGGGAAAGGGTTCTACATGGAACCCAATAGGGTTCAACCTGGAAGCAAAAAGGGTTCTACTTGGAAGCAAAAAAGGGATATCCTATGGGGACAGCCGAGTAATCCTTGTGGAACCCTTTTTTCTAAGAATAGTCAAATAAATGACACTCTAAGTCATATTCATTCAAATGTAAGGGGTAAACTGTGTTTATGGTAAACAGCCGAGGACACTGAACAGGGAGAGTTTATGCTCCTGCTCCGGCCCATTACTAAACCAACCTGCCATATTGGGGCGGCAGGGTAGCCTAGGGTATTCTAGTGGTTAGATCGTTGGACTAGTAACCGGAAGGTTTCAAGTTCAAACCCCCAAGCTGACAAGGTACAAATCTGTCATTCTGCCCCTGAACAGGCAGTTAACCCACTGTTCCTAGGCTGTCATTGAAAATAAGAATTTGTTCTTAACTGACTTGCCTAGTTAAATAAAGGTAAATAGATATAGCAGGCTTTTAAAAGGCCTTTAGCTAAAACAACCCCAAATACTGACCCAATATGCACACATCCACAAGGTGTTAATAAAATGGCAACTGTTTCAAGCTGCTTCTGTTTGGACAAAACAACATTGGCATTTGACAAGCTCAGGCCGGCTAGACTTGAAAGAGAGAAATATTCCCGAGGGGGAAAAAAAAAAAGTTTACCGTAATAACATGCAACAACACAGATTTTCCTTTTAAATTGCTTTGATAAGAAAAACAACAAACGCTGAAGTGCACATGACCTGGGAACAGTGTAAAAGGATATTTTGTGATCCACATTTCTATTGTTCTCTTATCGATGCCATCCACCACTGTCACATAGTGTTGATCTCCTGAATGAACTATTAACCTTGTAGATTCTTATAAATAACATTCCACCACAGCACACACATGTAATTAAGAATATGTAGCTGTTGGCTATTATATTATCCCTGTGGGTAGAAGAGCATTCAATATTCCATTCCATTAGAACTGTGGCGGTACACTGTTGCATTGTTCTGAAGTGTATATTTCAAAGGATCCATTTCTCAAGTCAAATACATCCTAGATGTAGACCTACATGTTCCCTACACGAATGGAACAACGCACACAATGAATCTTAAGCAAGTAGCAAGTGGGGAGAAGGACCATAAACACGCAATCAAATGCCCCTCAAAGAGTTAAGACACAGGGTACGGTGGAGCTTCTCCTCACCAGTGTCAATGAGACATGGCTTACGGTAAAAGATAAGTAGCTATTTATAGATAAGAGGGGTTGTGATATGACCTGGGACGGTACACGTTCAATATTGCAATACATTTGATATGAGTCAGTGCTTCTAAAAAAAATGCACAGGATGTTTCCTGAGGCAAATCGTTGCTTCCCAGTCGACCACCGCTGTTATAACGTAAGGGAATCTGCATCCAAGGCTATTACGGGGTTACTATTACACTTGACCGATGCACGGCCTGCTGACAGCACACGGCTACTTACTGTATTGACTTACCACTGATCTATATCTAAGGTAATTCAAACGTGAACATAGACGCTGTAGGGTACAGCCAGGTGAAATATGGCGATTTCCCTTTGATCATAGCCCATGATCGCTATTGAAGGAACCGTAATCTTTCAATGCAGTAGAGAAGAATAGGCAATTATGATAACTATGATATTATTGAGATCAGTCAATATGACAGTGTTAAGATGGATCAAACCAATTCAGCATCTCAATCCCGTGTACATATAAAGGCACCTCCTCTCTCTCTTCTCTTCCACAACCTTCATTGTTCTCCTCATTTAAAGCTTCCATCTGTCTAAGATACCTATTTTGATATGTCATTGTTTAATTGAGATTCAACTGCTGCCTTTCTTGTCAAATTAGATAAATGGGGCACTGAGGATGTTTGAAATTAAATGGGACATTTTTTTTCACCCGTAAAATATCAGTTACTGGTAGGATGCCAGAACGCAGGCTTAAATGAGGGAATTTTGGCAGGACCGGGGGAATTAACAACCAGGCACTGTAAAGTCGAGAGAGAGAGAGAGGCTGCGCTTACACAATATGGACTATGCATCCTGCTACAGCATTTCTCTCTGAAAAGCAAGTGTGAAAAGTATTGATGTAGCAACTTCAAACAGCAGTGTAATTCCAAAAAAGGATCAGTCGCACAGTGAAAAAGCCTTTGAGATCTATGGCGTTTCGCCCCACAAAGGCTCTGTTAGAATACGTCTCTGTCAATAGATTTCCCGAGGTTTAGACACACTGTTCACAGAATGACAAGACGCTGCAGCTTAAATGGTCACTATGCCCTATTTGCTACAATCAACAGTTCTAAAAACGGAGGCGGTTCAGTCTTGCTCCGATTTACTTTGTCATGCTTGTGTATACTACACCTAAATGGTAAACAGTGGTGATACTCTAGTCCTGCACAGTAAACAGATCAACGACCTACTTTTGGCTATGTAACATTTGTTGTCCACATGCAGTTATTGGCTTTGTATGTGCAAGGTCATTGTGGTAGAACAAGTGCGTTGAACCTAGCTACTGCAAACAGATGCCTCTAGATCAACACTGCTTGTCCTCTCCTTCCCTCTGATATAATTAAATACCTATTTTTCAAGTATAGCTATTACATTTTGTCGAAACATTGATGTTATCACCAAAACGTAAAATGAAAATCAATAAGTAAAAAGTGAATATACTTTGCCGATGCAAAGTTGATAGGCAGGGTAGCCTAGTGGTTAGAGCGTTGGACTAGTAACCGGAAGGTTGCAAGTTTAAACCCTCGAGCTGGCAAGGTACAAATCTGTCGTTCTGCCCCTGAACAGGCAGTTAACCCACTGTTCCTAGGCCGTCATTGAAAATAAGAATTTGTTCTTAACTGACTTGCCTGGTTAAATAAAGGTACAATTAAAAATTAAAACATATTAAGAAACCATTCATAATTCATGTGTTTATGTTTTGAATATGATGAATCCTTGCCTCCCAGGGCTTATAGGTTCTCACTTGATGAGGGAGATTCTGAGTAAAATATACTGTTAGCGTAGCCTATGTGTGGTACTTAAAACAGTAGTTGTATTGTAATGTATGTCCCTATGCTGAACGCCCTGTAGTATGTGGATGACATACAGTAAGTGCTAGTGGACTTGTTCTTGAGGCATGTGCTCAGTATGATAGCCTCTATCAACAAACAATATGATATGAAGTTCAAAATGAGATAAACATGTAGGCTAGCCTTGCGCAATTCACTTCAAGCAGGAGCAATAAAATGGTTTCAACTCATAGCTATTTGGTTCGCTTTGAATCAAAGCCGTAGGTTACATCAAATCTGCCGACAATCCTGGACCACAAAACATCGCAGCATCACTGCTAATGTGAGACGCACTCTTAAATACAGAACATTCCTTTGGAGTCCCGGACGGTCCATCAGAGGGCAAAGCCAATAGGACAACAGCAAACAACAGACGATGCATTTCTAAACACAAAGAAGCAGCGACCGAATGGTTTGCACTGTCACTACAAAACGATTATAATCTAACCACAAAGTAGTCGCATGCACGAAATAAAAAGGCTGAATGACGACGAAAGCTTGTACCAAGTGTTCAGTAAGCTGTTGCGGGCTGTCGCCACTGAATAAACACAAATAGCAGCAATAGGATTCAGTTTACAAAGCATTTGTACCTACCAGTCTCGTTGTCTACATCCCACCAAGACAAGTGGTGCTGAAACTGTCCGTCCTGCGCTGAGCTCCGCATCTGATCTCACAGCGAGAAAGCAGTGGGGGAGACATGATAGTGACTGTATGCGGTACTGCAGCTGACAAGAGAGCTGTCCAATCAGGATCATTTGCGAAATGAATAGTAGCCAATCAATCCGTCTGGACGTGAGGATTCCACTTTCTTTAGCAAGGTTGACTGACATTGCTGCTAAACCCATTTGCAATGCATGACCGATGGTTTCAAGTAATTGCACTGCAAAAGCTGAGAAGTTTGAGGTAGGCTAATGTATATTTTTTGTAGAGTTTGCATGGATATGATGCTCCTCATAACAGACAATTGGAATTAGACAGTTTTAGGCTAAATTAACTAATGACTCGATTTCACAGTGTGGCCATTTTGCTTTGCTAAATATAAGTCTTCCAAAATTGGGATAGAAAAAAACTGCTAGTAATGGTGACAGAGCCATGCAGTGCCTTCGGAAAAGTATTCACACCCCTTAACTTTTTTCCACATTTTGTTGTGTTACAGCCTGAATTTAAAATGGATACCCCATAATGTCAAAGTGGAATTGTTTGTAGAAATGTTTTGAAATTAATAAAAAAAAATGTAAAGCTGAAATGTTAGTCAAGTATTCAATAGCTTTGTTATGAAAAGCCTTTCAGAATTTAAAATGTGCTTAACAAATTGCATAATAGGTTGGATGGACTCATTCCGTGTTCAATAGTAGTGGGTAACATGATTTATGAATGACTAACTCATCTCTGTACCCCCACACATACAATTATATTGAAGGTCCCTCAATCAAGTAGTGAATTTCAAGCACAGATTCAAGCACAAAGTGCAGGGAGGTTTTTAAATGCTTTGCAAAGAAGGGCACAGATTTGGTAGATGTGTAAACAGACGCTGAATATCCCTTTCTGTATGATGAAGTTATCAATCAGGCTTTGGGTGGTGTATCAAGTAGAGGTCGACCGATTATGATTTTTCAACGCCAATACCGATACCGATTATTGGAGGACCAAAAAGAGCCGATACCGATTAATTGGCTGATTTTTATATATATTTGTAATAATGACAATTACAACAATGCTGAATTAACACTTTTATGTGAACTTAACATAATATATAAATTAAATACATTTAGTCTCAAATAAATAATAAAACATGTTCAATTTGGTTTAAATAATGCAAAAACACAGTGTTGGAGAAGAAAGTAAAAGTGCAATATGTGCCATGTAAAAAAGCTAACGTTTAAGTTCCTTGCTCAGAACATGAGAACATATGAAAGCTGAGTCTTCAATGTTCCCAGTTAATAAGTTTTAGGTTGTAGTTATTATAGGAATTATAGGACTATTTTTCTCTATACCATTTGTATTTCATAGACCTTTGACTATTGGATGTTCTAATAGGCACTATAGTATTGCCAGCCTAATCTCGGGAGCTGATAGGCTTGAAGTCATAAACAGCGCTGTGCTTCAAGCATTGCAAAGAGCTGCTGGCAAATGCAGGAAAGTGCTGTTTGAATGAATGCTTACGAGCCTACTGCTGCCTTCCACCGCTCAGTCAGACTGCTCTATCAAATATCAAATCATAGACTTAATTATAATATAATAAACACACAGAATTTCGAGCCTTTGGTCAGTAATATGGTAAAATCCGGAAACTATAATTTCGAAAACAAAACGTTTATTATTTCAGTGAAATATGGAACTGTTCTGTATTTTATCAAACGGGTGGCATCCCTAAGTCTAAATAGTGCTGTTACATTGCACAACCTTCAATGTAATGTCATAATTATGTAAAATTCAGGCAAATTAATTACGGTCTTTGTTAGGAAGAAATGGTCTTCACAAAGTTTGCAACAAGCCAGGCGGCCCAAACTGCTGCATATACCCTGATTCTGCTTACACAGAACATAAGTGACACAATTTCCCTAGTTTAATATTGCCTGCTAACATGAATTTCTTTTAACTAAATATGCAGGTAAAAAATATATACTTGTGTATTGATTTTAAGAAAGGCATTGATGTTTATGGTTAGGTACATTGGTGCAACTACAGTGCTTTTTTCGCGAATGCGCTTGTTAAATCACCACCCGTTTGGCGAAGTAGGCTGTGATTCGATGATAAATTAACAGGCACCGCATTGATTATATGCAACAAGCTAGATAAACTAGTACTATCATCAACCATGTGTAGTTAACTAGTGATTATGTTAATATTCATTGTTTTTAAAAAGATAAGTTTAATGTTAGCTAGCAACTTACCATGGCTCCTTGCTGCACTCGCATAACAGGTGGTCAGCCTGCCACGCAGTCTCCTCGTGGAGTGCAATGTAATCGGCCATAATCGCCGTCCAAAAATGCTGATTACCGATTGTTATGAAAACTTGAAAATGGCCCTAATGAATCGGCCATGCCGATTAATCGGTCGACCTCTAGTATCAAGTCATTACACCCAGTCATTACAAAGATACAGGCGTCCTTCCTAACTCAGTTGCCAGAGAGGAAGTAAACTGCTCAGGGATTTCACCACGAGACCAATGGTGATTTTAAAACAGTGACAGAGTTTAATGGTTGTGATGTGAGAAAACTGAGGATGGATCAACAACATTGTATTTACTCCACAATACTAACCTAAATGACAGAGTGAAAAGAAGGAAACCTGTATAGAATAAAATATTCCAAAACATGCATCCTGTTTGCAACAAGGCACATAAGTAATGTGGCAAAGAAATGTTTTTGTCCTGAATACAAAGTGCTATGTTTGGGGCAAATCCAACACAACACATCACTGAGTACCACTCTTCATGTTTTCAAGCATGCTAGCATGCTGGTGGCTGCATCATGTAATGGGTATGCTTGTCATATGCAAGGACTAAATAGCTTTTTAGGATAAAAAGAAACAGAATAAGCTCAGGCAAAATCTTAGAGAAAAAACTGGTTCAATCTGCTTTCCAACAGACACTGGGAGACAAATTCACCTTTCAGCAGGACAATAACCTAAAAACCCAGGTCCAAATCTACACTGGAGTTGCTTACCAAGATGTCATTGAATGTTCCTGAATGGCCAAGTTACAGTTTTGACTTAAATCGTCTTGAAAATCTATGACGAGACTTGAAAATGGCTGGTCTAGCAATGATCAGCAATCAACTTGATAGAGCTTGAAGAATTATAAAAGAATAATGGGAAAATATTGTACAATCCAGGTGTACAAAGCTCTTAGAGACTTACCCCAAAATACTCACAGTTGTAATCGCTGCCAAAGGTGATTCTAACATTTATTGACTCAGGGGTATGAATACTTCTGTAAATTAGATATTTCTGTATTTCATGTTCAATAAATTAGCAAAAATGTCTAAAAAAACATGTTTTCACTTTGTCATTATGGGGTAGTGCGTGTAGATGAGTGAGAAAAAAATATATATATTTAATTCAGACTGTAATACAACAAAATGTGGAATCAATCAAGGGGTATGAATTCTTTCTGAAGGCACTGTACATTTTAAAATCTGTATTCCTCCTACAACCCTCTGGCTCCCTCAATGGAAATAAATATGGCTCTAACTTAAGAGATCACAGCTGGCCAACCATACAGACTGTAGACCAAACTACACCTCTACACACAATGTTTACCTTAGTTTCTCTTCCCCCACTGATTAAAAAGTCATGTACCAGAAACATGTCTTTATTAATAACTACATTACTAATGTAGAAACAATAGAATAGGAAAAGTAAATCATCTTTAATCAGACTCGGAAGATTAAACCTCACAGGCATTCTTTCCAACAAACCAAGCAAATCGAAAACCCTTATACTGTAGCAAGAAAGTATAATGAATGTCTTGAAAAATATGAATCTGTTCTGTTTTGATGGTTTTAAAATATCAGAAGCAATGTATACAGAAAAACATGGAAGAGAAAATCCCTTTATAATCTTTTTTTAACTGCACACCAGGTGCTTTTAAACAGCAAGATCAAATCTATATATTGTAATAAAGAGCATCGATATCATTGCTAAAACACAGTACAAAATAGTTATAGGGAAGTTGTGATATTAGCTTGATTCTTCTCTCCACGGACAGAAATGAAATTAGGGATTGTATGAGGACAGAATTGACTAATTAAGTGATAGAATCATGGATTAAATGTTATCAGATTTAGGAGTTGTCACTGTCGTCCTCGTCATAATATCTGTTCCTCTTGATTTGTTCCTCCACTGACAGCGAGTCATAATCATCTTTCCACAGCATGTTGCTTATCCCCTGTGCACAGACATCCTTCATAGCAAAGCTGTCAAGCGGTTCATCCCCGTTCCGCCCGTCTTTGGGTTTATCTGTGTTTCCTCTTGACTCCATTCCAAAATCCAAAAGGTCGTCCAGAGATGACACCAAGGGCCTCTCACTGACAGACTCACTGAAGAGGTCAGACTTGAAATCAGACAGGAGGATGGAACTGTTATCCAGACCAGCAAAAATGTCCTCCAGGAAGCTAGAGGTGCTCATCTTTGGTTCTCCTTCAAAAGAAAATGTACTTTGAGTCGCCTCTGTGAAGACATGTTTACCTAGACTGTCGTCTGTGGCCTCCATACATTTGGCACCCATTGGCACAAAATTGTCCTCCCTCTGCGCCATGTCTAGAACGTCGGTTGGCATCCATTTTAGTTCTTCATCCCCGAATATGCCCTCCTTCAAATCGCTTTCGACAGCAGCTGGTTCTGTGGACTGAAGTATTACATCTCTTTCTTCCGTTTTGTAGTCATCAAGCATTTTGAACATTGGTTCATGGTCAAATAATAATTGTCCATTATTGTTGTTGTTGGAGTTCGCATTTACTGC
Organism: Oncorhynchus mykiss; assembly: GCF_057628025.1. NCBI lineage: Eukaryota > Metazoa > Chordata > Actinopteri > Salmoniformes > Salmonidae > Oncorhynchus > Oncorhynchus mykiss. The sequence goes on from NC_143039.1 coordinate 28,033,715, forward strand.
TGGCTCACCTGATGCCTCACCATCTATCATTGTGACCTTGACCTTATCCTCCTCACTGCCATTTACTATCTCCATTTTCTCCTTCTCCTCTTCATAAGAGTTCTCTGCCTCAGCCTCCCCGCTATGCCCATTTACTCTCACATCCTCTACCTTCTCTCCACTTTCCTTTTCATCTTTCTCTGTCACATTCCCACTTTCCACAGCTCCTTCCTCGTTCACCTCACGTGTCACTTCCACATCGGGTTCCACTTTCCCAGCTACCTCTATGCCACCGTCTCTTGGGGGTTCATGGGTGGGAGTACTCTCTGGTACCTCTACTAGGTCTACAGGAGTTGTCAAAGCCTTCTTCTCTGCTGGAGTTTCTACAGTTACAACGGCACATTCCCATGCAGTTTCTTGAGGACAATTTTGTGTTTTTATAGCAGGGCTGTTGTTTAATGAAGGTTCATTGATCTGGTTTTTATGGGCATCGGTGTCAGTCTGTGGAGAGCTATCCTGGGGGGGCCATGAGGGTTTAACCAGCTTCACCTCGTCCTCTACCATGAACACTTTCTTGGGAGAATCATTTTGAGGGGGCCATACAACCGCAATCTTACTTGTGGGCTTTTTGTTTTCATCCTGTGATTTGCTCACTTCCTTTTCCTGTGGAGGTGGTACCTCTATCTTCGTCGAACTGACACTGCTCCTAGCTGTGGAATTTCTGGAATCTAGTTTTTCAGGGGACGGGGATTTTAGCTTAGTCTTTTCATTTTCAATGGAATACTCTTGATTTTTAGCACTCCAAAGGTCTTTGTGAGGCTTCTGTCCGAATCCTTCGTCATAATTTCCTTTTGACTTGAACAGTTGTTTGAAGTGGGGCTTGCAGTACATTCGTCCATGGAGAGAGGCGTAGTTGCCAAGGCTGCGAAAGACAAAATGTTGTTGCTACAGTATTCAGACAACATTTGAAATAAGATAGTTGTTATTATTTGTACGGGTTATAAGTCGAGGTTTGTGGTTTACCTTAGTTTGCCACTGCAGTGCTCACAGCGGAAGCAGCTTTTATGGAAATTGTGTTTGTCTGCGACCAGACACTCCATCGGATACACCCTCTTCCGACACACCGTGCACAGTTCGGACTCTGGAACTCGAATCTTCTGCAAGAGAAAGATAGTGTTAGGTCATTCTTTTATTTACCTGTTCAGTAAAAACAAAAGTGACAACAAAGCAAAATTAGTTAACACTAACATATCAACACTATTAGTTAATAATGAGTTATTATCAGTAAACCTACTGGACTGTGAATAATGTATGAAATAAATGAAAAAAGGGTTCTCACTTTAAACAAACTACAAATTGTGAAGGCTTTATGTAGCATATACAGTGAGAGAAAAGAGTATTTGATCCCATGCTGATTTTGTTTGTTTGCACACTGACAAAGAAATGATCAGTCCATTAAAATTATAGACCGATCATTTCTTTGTCAGTGGGCAAACATACAAAATCAGCAGGGGATCAAATACTGATTTCCCTCACTGTGTACAGTAACATCTTGCTAAGCACTACACAGACGCTTCACAAATCTGTGTAGTTCATTCCATAATCTATAAAGGGTTTAGAAAAGGTGACATACAGTAGTCTACCATTTAAAAAAAATTTAACGAGGCAAATCAGTTAGGAAAAAAGTATGATTTTACAATGACGGCCTACCCCGGCTAAACCCTCCCCTAACCCGGGTCTGTAGTGACGCCTCGAGCACTGAGATGCAGTGCCTTAGACCACTGCGCCACTCGGGAGCATCTCCCTATGTACTGTATAGTAGGCTGCATTGCCAAATGTGACTTAACCAAGACAGACATAACACACACCGACATACAGATGTTACAGAGGTAAGCTAAGCAGGCCTCATAAAGATGACGTTTGTGCTGATGTTAATCAAAATCAAATCAAATCAAATTGTATTAGTCACATGGGTCGAATACAACAGGTACAGTGCCTTGCGAAAGTATTCGGCCCCCTTGAACTTTGCGACCTTTTGCCACATTTCAGGCTTCAAACATAAAGATATAAAACTGTATTTTTTTGTGAAGAATCAACAACAAGTGGGACACAATCATGAAGTGGAACAACATTTATTGGATATTTCAAACTTTTTTAACAAATCTAAAACTGAAAAATTGGGCGTGCAAAATTATTCAGCCCCCTTAAGTTAATACTTTGTAGCGCCACCTTTTGCTGCGATTACAGCTGTAAGTCGCTTGGGGTATGTCTCTATCAGTTTTTCACATCGAGAGACTGACATTTTTCCCATTCCTCCTTGCAAAACAGCTGTTGAGGTAGTATGTACATGTAGGTAGAGTTATTAAAGTGACTAATCATAGATGACAACAGAGAGTAGCAGTGGTGTAAAGAGGGGGAGGGGGGGGGGGCAATGCAAATAGTCTGTGTAGCCATTTGACTAGATGTTCAGGAGTCTTATGGCTTTGGGGGTAGAAGTTGTTTAGAAGCCTCTTGGACCTAGACTTGGCGCTCCGGTACCGCTTGCCGTGCGGCAGCATAGAGAACAGTCTATGACTAGGGTGGCTGGAGTCTTTTACAATTTTTGGGGCCTTTCTCTGACACCACCTGGTATCGAGGTCTTGGATTGCAGGAAACTTGGACCCAGTGATGTACTGGGCGGTTCGCACTACCCTGTAGTGCCTTGTGGTCGGAGGCCGAGCAGTTGCCATACCAGGCAGTGATGCAACCAGTCAGGATGCTCTCGATGGTGCAGCTGTAGAAGCTTTTGAGGATCTGAGGACCCATGCCAAATCTTTTCAGTCTCCTGAGGGGGAATAGGTTTTGTCATGCCCTCTTCACGACTGTCTTGGTGTGCTTGGACCATGTTAGTTTGTTGGTGATGTGGACACCAAGGAACTTGAAGCTCTCAACCTGCTCCCACTGCAGCCCCATCTATGAGAATTGGGGTGTGCTCTGTCCTCTTTTTAGTCCACAATCATCTCCTTTGTCTTGATCACGTTGAGGGACAGTTTGTGGTCCTCGCACAACACGGCCAGGTCTCTGACCTCCTACCTATAGGCTGTCTCGTCGTTGTCGGTGATCAGGCCTACCACTGTTGTGTCATCAGCAAATTTAATGATGGTTTTAGAGTCGTGCCTGGCTGTGCAGTTATGAGTGAACAGGAAGTACAGCAGTGGACTGACCATGCACCCTTGAGAGGCCCCTGTGTTGATGATCAGCGTGGTGGATGTGTTGTTACCTACCCTTGCCACCTGGGGGCGGCCCGTCAGGAGGTCCAGGATCCAGTTGCAGAAGGAGGTGTTGAGTCCCCGGGTCCTTAGCTTATTGATGAGCTTTGAGGGCACTATGGGGTGGAACGCTGAGCTGTAGTCAATGTATAACGTTCTCACATAGGCGTTCTCACATTGCAATAGAGATTGCATCATCTGGATCTTTTGGGGCGGTATGCAAATTGGAGTGGGTCTAGGGTTTCTGGGATGATAGTGTTGATGTGAGCCATGACCAGCCTTTCAAAGAACTTCATTGCTACAGACGTGAGTGCTGTGGGTCGGTAGTCATTTTGGCAGGTTACCTTAGTGTTCTTGGGCACAGGCACTATTGTGGTCTGCTTGAAACATGTATTACAGACACAGACTCGGACAGGGAGAGGTTGACACTTGCCAGTTGGTCAGCGCATGCTCGAATACACGTTCTGGTAATCCGTCTGGCCTTGCGGCCTTTTGAATGTTGACCTTTTTAAAGGTCTTACTCAAATCGGCTGCGGAGAGCGTGATTACACAGTCTTCAGGAACAGCTGGTGCTCTCATGCATGTGTCAGTGTTATTTGCCTCGAAGCGAGCATAGAAGTAGTTTAGCTCGTCTGGTAGGCTTGTGTCACTGGCAAGCTCTCGGCTGTGCTTCCCTTTGTAGTCTGTAATGGTTTGCAAGCCCTGCCACATCTAACGAGTGTCAGAGCCGGTGTAGTACGAATCAATCTTAGTCCTGTATTAACGCTTTGCCTGTTTGATGGTTCGTCAGAGGACATAGCTGGATTACTTATAAGCTTCCAGGTTAGAGTCCCGCTTCTTGAAAGCAGCAGGCCTAGCATTTAGCTCAGTGCGTATGCTGCCTGTAATCCATGGCTTCTGTTTGGGGTATGTACGTACGGTCACTGTGGGGACGACGTCATCAATGCACTAATTGATGAAGCCAATGACTGATGTGGTGTACTCCTCAATGCCATCAGAGGAATCCCAGAACATATTCCAGTCTGTGCTAGCAAAACAGTCCTGTAGCTTAGCAAAACAGTCCTGTAGCTTAGCTACAGTCCTGTAGCTTAGGTACTATTTAATGAAGCTGCCAGTTCAGGACTTGTGAGGCATCTGTTTCTCAAACTAGACACTCTAATGTACTTGTCCTCTTGCTCAGTTGTGCACCGGGGCCTCCCACTCTTCTTTCTATTCTGGTTAGAGACAGTTTGCGCTGTTCTCTGAAGGGAGTAGTACACAGCGTTGTACGAGATCTTCAGTTTCTTGGCAATTTCTCGCATGGAATAGCCTTCATTTCTCAGAACAAGAATAGACTGATGAGTTTCAGAAGAAAGTTCTTTGTTTTGAGCCTGTAATCTAACCCACAAACACTGATGCTCAAAATACTCAACTAGTCTAAAGAAGGCCAGTTGTATTGCTTCTTTAAATCAGACCAACAGTTTTCAGCTGTGCTAACATGATTGCAAAAGAGGTTTCTAATGATCAATTAGCCCTTTAAAATGATAAACTTGGATTAGCTAACACAACGTTCCTATGTAGATATTCCATAAAACAATCTGCTGTTTCCAGCTACAATAGTCATTTACAACATTAACAATGTCTGCACTGTATTTCCGATCAATTTCGGGGCGGCAGGTAGCCTAGTGGTTAGAGTGTTGGACTCGAATCCCGAGCTGACAAGGTAAAAATCTGTTGTTCTGCCCAGTTAACCTACTGTTCTTAGGCCGTCTTTGAAAATAAGAATTTGTTATTAACTGACTTGCCTAGTTAAATTTAAAAAAGGATGTTAAATGGACAAAAAATTTGCTTTTCTTTTAAAAATAAGGACATTTCTAATTGACCCCAAACTTTTGAACAGTAGTGTATACTTAAGCAATAAGGCCTGAGGAGGTGTGGTATATGGCCAATATACCACGGCTAAGGGCTGTTCTTAAGCATGACACAACGTAGAGTGCCTGGACACAGCCCTTACCCGTGGTATATTGGCCATATATTACAAACCCTGAGGTGCCTTATTGCTATTATAAACTGGTTACCAACGTAATTAGAGCAGTTAAAACAAATGTTTTGTCATACCCTTGGTATACTGTCTGATGTACCATAGGTATTAGCCAATCAGCATTCAGGGCTCGAACCACCCAGTTTATAATTAGAAATATGCAACCACATCCTCACACAAGCATGAAAACATTAATCCATAACTTCCCATCGCTCCTTTTTGCAAAAATAGCTCTATACAGTATCTTAGGCATCAACAAAACAACCCCCCCCCCCGTAGACAAGCATATCATGAGGCACGCTCTTGCTGTGTTTTAATGCATTCTAAACAGACTGCCAGTACCCATTAGATTCATTATGCTTTAGAAGTGTTAGTGTCTGTCAGATAAGAATAAAGAAGAAGAACAACAAAGGGGAGATGCATAATTAAAAACAGTGCAGATGCAAAACGTTAATGCTGAATTTGAAGGCACTGTTAATATTTTTTACTTTCACACAAAAATATGTTAAACACACCATCACTCTCTATTAGTCTCCCCTCATGCTCCAAACGTTGGTTTACCCGTCACGACAGTCTCCTGCTGGTGTGTTACGATCTGTGATGTCCTCTGTTCTGAGACACTGAATCCCAGATTCTGGAACACACTCTCTGTTTCGGCCCAGGACTGGTTGAAGCTCTTCAGTACGTCCTCTGTGGCGGCCTTCACAGGAACTGCCATCTCTTCAACCGTCCCTTTCACCACGTCGGCATAGGAGGGAGGGAGGGGGCGGGACATGTGGCTCTCAGAGTGCATGCTGGTCTCGCTCCTCACCCCGCTTGTTATGTTGCCAAATTCATCCATGCCAGAGAACTCCTCAGTGACGGACTTTGTTTCGGAATGCCCCGTCGGTTCGGCAGACTCTGATTCTCTCCTCTCTCTCTCCTCTTGTTTCTCTCTCACTTCTTTGAGAGCATTATGATCACCCAAGTCAAAGGCATTCTTGATGGCCTTGATGTTGAAGGCAGGTGTTTCATCAGTTTTTGGCGTTTTGGGGTCTGCCTCTGGATCTTCAGTGTCACTTCCCAGTCTATCTGTGATGATCATGGGATCTTTTCTGATGAACAGCTTTGGTTGTGGTGATTCAAATTGATTGACCAGCTTTGACAGGTCAAGCCTAGGGAGATCCTCTTTCATTATGTCTATATTCACACCCTCAGGAACTTCCTCTAGATCCTCTGGACCCAGGCGCTCCGGGATTTCAATGGGGTCCTTCCGCATGTATGTCCTGCTCACCTCTGCCTTCTGAGCTTCCTCAAAGAAGAACTTCTTGTCTCTGACAGTCATCATGGAGTCAACCATATCAGCCACATCCGGAGTCGTCGTCCCAGTCTCCATCTCCTGTGTCTGCATGTGGATCTCAGGTTCAATCAGCGCTGGGGAATCCTCTCTGTCAGAGGCTTGCTCTGTGGTCAGAAACTCAGGCATGGGTGTGGGAGGGGTCATGCCCCTAGAGAGCTTCGCAGTGGTGTCCTTCAACTTGGCTAGCTTCTCTGAGCTGCTCAAGGTGGGAGAGGGTGTGGCCCTACAGAACCGAGAGGTAGGGGTGCGGGGAGGGGGAGGTGGTGGGGTTGGGGTGGCACCAGACATGTATGACGGAGGAGGTGAGGGGGTCACCATGAGGGGTGAGTCTGTTCTCCTCACTGATTCAATGCTGATGAAGGTAGGTGAAGGTGTTCGCGTTGCAAGCATAGGAGAGGGAACTCTGGGATCAGGACCTTTTACTTCAGTCAGCTCTGGCTTTTTGCTCTCATGAGAGATCTTCTTCTCCTCAACCACTTTCTTATGGGTTTCGACTCTTGATGAGCCAATGCTTGTTTTAGATATCTTGGCTGTTGCTTCTCCAAATCCTTTATTTTCAGATGCTGGTGCAGGTGGTGGTGCAGGTGATGATGCAGGTGCTGGTTCTCTATCCTGTTTTGCCATGGCTGCCATTTGTCCTTCTAAGTTTACAAGTTTTGCTTGTGCTAGGTTTCTCACGTGGAAAATGATCTCTGTGAGCTTCTTCTTATTCTGCTGAACAGCAACCTGTGTTAAATCACGCTTTTCCTCCGCCCTCATCAACCAGACAGGGACCCCACTAAGTATTGTCCTCACTGAGTTTGAATCCATTTTCCCTGGATGAAGCTGCTTAATGTTAAATAGCAGCTTCTGTACCATTACACATTTCTCTGAATCTGTGCTCTCCACTGATTGAGCTGAGCTTTCCGCCATTGATTGAGCTGCTTCTGTCTGTGCTGCTGCCTTCCCTGCAATGTTCACGGAGACAGCCGTAGACTCTGCCTTCGACCTCTCCTGATGGTGCTGCATTTTGCTTACTTCTCCTTGTTGTTGGAAAGACTCGACCTGCTGCTTCTGTGTGCGAACCTGCTGTTCCTGTTTCTGGAAGCTCTGTTGAACTACTCTCTCATTAACAATCACTTGCTCCTGCTTCTGAATGTGCTGTTCCTGCATGCTCTGTTGACTATGGGAGACAGATATGTGGCAGTGCCCTGGAGCTTGAGCTACTGGCATAGGAACTAGCTTTGGCTCTTTGGGAAAAGGGACTTTAATGCCTTTCTGCTTTGCCTTTGTCGTCCTTTGGATCTCCAGCTTTGTTTCCTTGGCAGCTGCAGTTTTTTCAACCTCCTCAGCTTTCTCCTGTATCACATTCGTCGCCACCTTTACTTCCTTTTTTGCTGAGCTACTGGTGGCCGTCTGCGTGCTCTCCTGAACTACTCTGGTCTCACTCTTAGAAATAGTCCCCATACCCGTCACTGCTCGTTGCTCTTTTTCCACCACCTCGCTTTTCTCCTCCTTCTTCTCTTTCGGCAACTTCACAGTTCTCACCTTGAAATTTGGTGTCACTTTTGGAATTTTGATTTTGGTGGGCTGAGATGGATTTTTTTTCACTTTCTGTGTGAGAGAGGCGTCAGTATTATTTTCCTCCGCTGCTTCGTATGTGACTGCGGATTGGGATTGAAGATGTACATTTTCCTGGACAATGCTCTGAGTGGAGATGATAGACCGTGAGCTAGCATTCATACCACTCTGCTGCTCAGCTATTGAGGATGAAATCACATTAGCGCCAGAATGGACTTTAATGTGGGACTCATGGTGAGGGTGAGCAGCAGGGACTGAAACAGACTGATGCTCGCCAGTGGAAACAGCCTGATGTTTTCTGGAGGCAACAGATGAGGCGAGTTCTTTCCCAAAAGAGACCATAGAGGACTGATCAGTGGTAATATGTTTCTTATTTGAGGAAATATTTCCAGATCCAGAGGTTGATGTCTTTTCCCCCACTGAGATCAAAGGTTTGCTCAGGGGGATATGTGATGGAGCTTTCTTCATGGGCGGCTCTTGTGATGAAATGCATACTTTGCTTTTAAACTGAGTTTCCTCAGCCTGTGTTACCTCTGAGGTCACTTTTGACTGCTCTGTTTTGTGTGCAACTGAGTGTTGTTCACTTGCAACATTGGTTGAGCCCATCATTTGCATCATAGTAGTTGGAGGAGAGGTGGGAGATGTGACTCGTGAAGTGGCAGGAGTTGTGTCTTGTGACTTGTTTCTCTCAGCCTCCTCTCTCTGCACACGATACCTTTCCTCTGCAAGCATCAGTGGGGTTTTGAATTTACTGGCATACGGTTTAGGTTTTGCAACTGGGACAGGCTCTGCAGGTGGGGGTATTTTGATTGGAGGGATGAATACCTTTTTAGGTGGTCGTGGCAACTCTTCCTGTGGTGGTTTTGCCACTGGTATTGGTGAAGTGATTTTAGTCATGGACACTGTAAAATCAGATTGAACCTGTGTGTTGGTAGTATTTGTAGTTTCCACCTGTTTACAACCGATTTCACTCTTGACTTCCTTGACTACTGCTTCCTCTTTATGTTCTGTCTGAACTGTCATTGGCTGAGGAGGTGGAGGAGGCGGTGGTGGTACTGCTTGCTTTTTCTGCCATTTTGGTTTGACCAGTATTGGTTTCTTGGGTGGCTCAGATTTTGGGATTTTGAATAAAGGCCTAGCTTTAAATGGCTTTCCAGGTGGTGGTGTAGGCACTTGGTGTGGCATTGAGTTTAGCTCTTGCTGTGAGGGCGGTGGAGGAAGAAAGTCTTGCCCTGCCTCGGAGGGTGGGGGTGGCGGAGAAGGGAAAAAGTCAGGCTCCCCGCATTCTGCTGGGGGTGGAGGAGGTGGAGGCGGAAGGTCACTGTCCTGTCTCATAATCAGGGGACGGGATGTGGGAAACATTGGGCTATGGCATGACAGGGACATTGGGCTGCCTGCCACTGGTGAGGGCGGGGGAGGAAGAGACATCTCAGACTCAGAGGGTGGAGGCGGGGACGTGGGAGGAGGAGGGAAATGAATCTCAGGCGTCCCTTTCTTTATCATACCTTTTCTCTTCACGTCCAGGTTCCGGAAATTTGTATTCAGATTTTTGACGTTGTGTTTTTGTGAAACGGTCTTATGTTCTGTCACGGTTGTTTGCAACCGTTTCATTGTTTTTGTTTCCTGTGTTTGCTTTGAAACAATATTAGTTTGAGATGTGCTTTGTGTTTCTTTCATCACGTGTATGTCTGAGGCTGCTTCATTCTCAGTTATCTGATTCGTTGATGTATTGTCAGTCATCTGATTGGTCATGTTTTTCTTCTTTATGAAGATGGGTTTAGGGGGTGGTGGTATTCTCTGTTTCACAGCCTGTTTTTTAACATGTGTCTGCTGTGAGGACTCAGACATATTGACTGTTTTGACCTGTGTTGTCACGTTCATGTCTGAGACTTGTGTTTCTCTCTGTGTTTCTTTCGTCACATTTATGTCTGAGACTGCTTTATTCTCAGTCATATGATTGGCTGATTTATTCACAATCATCTGATTGCCTGCTTTATTCTCAGTTATATGATTGGCTGATTTATTCACACTCATCTGATTGGATGCTTTATTCTCACTCATGTGATTGGCTGATTTATTTACAATCATCTGATTGGCTGCTTTATTCTCAGTCATGTGATTGGCTGATTTATTCACAATCATCTGATTGCCTGCTTTATTCCCAGTCATCTGATTGGCTGCTTTATTCACAGTCCTCTGATTGGCTGCTTTAATCTCTGTCATCTGATTAATTGATGTATTATCGGTCATCTGATTGGTCAGGTTTTTCTTCTTTATGATCATGTGCTTAGGAGGGGGTTGCATTTTCTGTTTTACACTCTGTGTCTGTTCTTTAACTTCAGTCTGTTCTTTTACATGTTCCTGCTGTGAGTCCTCCAAAATATTTACTGTTTGGACCTGTGTTGTCATAGAGTGTTCCTCTTGGGTGAGGGTCTTGCTACTCTTCACTGATTTGTTCTCTGTGTATGTCTCAGTGTGCTTTTGTGTGGTGTCCTGTGATTTACTGCTCTGACTCTGAGACAGGTTTTTCACAGCAGGAGCTAGATTGACTGTGACGTTCTCATTCTTAGCCACATCTGAGTATTCATGGTCCATCACTTGCTGTGTGGGTAATGGATTTTTCACATGAGCTCTAGGAGCTTTCCTGGGAGGATACTTTCGTACTTTCCGATTTGAATATTCTTTTCTCTGCATCAGATTCTTTATGGCTCCTTTAACATCTCCCTTTATCACCTCCTCCTTCTCCATCTGTGATTGCTCCTCATCCTGGTCCTGCCCCTGCCCTTCGTATAGGCATTTTATGGAGGTCTTCACATCTCCCTCAGTGCTTCCCCTGCGTTGCATTCGGGGGGATGTGGATGGTTCTAGTAACAGCTGTATTGTGCCTCTCACGTCCCCCTGTTCACTCACTTGGTGCTGGTAAAGCTTTTTTTCACTCGAGGCCTCATGCAAACCCTTCAGCGCAATATGAATGTCTCCCTTTACAATCTCCTCCTTTTCCATCTCTTTCACTGCCTGCTTAGCCTCTTCTAGTGATTTCAAGGTGCCTTTGATATCGCCGGGCACTAAATCCTCAACAATTACCTCAGTCTTGGTGGTCGCCGACTTCTCTAATGATTGGAGGGCTCCTCGAATATCACCTCGGACAATTTCTGGCTTTTCCATTTCCTTGGCTTGGTTTTGAGCCTCCTCCAAAGACCTCAGAGTGGTGTGCAGGTCCCCTTTCACCACTTCCTCTTTCTCTATCACAACTCTCTTGCTAATAGTTTTGGTCAGTGAGTCCAGGGCCGCCCTCAGATCTCCCTTGACAATTTCCTCTTTCTGCAGGTTGTCCAGCAAGAGAGCAGGTTCCATCATGAACACCTTCACTGTGTTGTTGACATCACCAGGGACAATATCGTCCTCAGCTACTGTGCGTTCAATCTGCTGTTGATTCTTCCTTAGTGTCATTTTGGTTTCCATAACGTCGCCGCCAATGATACGTTCCTTCTGCGCCTGTTCTTGTTCCTCATTAGGTTCAAACTGGAGTTGTTTGAGGTAATCCAGTGCCCCAGATTCAATACAGGTGGAGTAAAAGCTAACGTTACCCCTCTCTGTGTCTTCCACCCTTATCCTTTTAGATTCCTCTGACCCTGGGTTGGACAAGAGACTGTGAAGGGTCCTACTGACATTGCCTTTGATGATATCCTCCTTCTCAATGCCACCACCGTCTTCCTTATTGAGGAGGGAGTATATAGTCATTCGCACATCTCCCTTTTCATCTTCTTGAATCAGAATTCCACGTTTTGAGGAGCCCTCCTCCTTCAATAGGTTGTTGATGGCCTCTTGAATGTCGCCTCTGAGGATTTCCTCCTTCTCAACATTGAATCCCTTTTCTTGGTTGAATAGCTGTTTTACTGTTGTGTTGATGTTGCCTCTCTCGTCCTGGTCTATGACTATCCCTTTCTCTGTCATTTCTCGTCTGTTTAGGAGGTTCATCATGATATTGTTCAGATCCCCTCTGATCACCTCCTCCTTCTGGATTTCTGGAGCATCTTGGTTCAAGAGTCTATATTTTGCCATTCTGACATCTCCTATCTCATCCGTCTCAATGAGAATCCCTTGTGAGTCAACCATTTTCTGACAATACAGCTCTTCAAGGGTCTCTTTGATGCTCTTCCCCATTATTTCAGTTCTTTCTACACTGTTCTCATTAAATTTGGTTAAAGGAGTGGTTTCAAAAAGCCATGTTGTTGTCTTTACATCTGCTTGTGGGATCTCCTCCCGGGTGACAACAGTCTCTGTTCCGTCTGACTCTTTAATGCTGTCAAGCGGCTGTTTTTCAAAGAGCCACACAGACTGCTTGACATCTCCTTTCATCACTTCTTCTTTTGTCACGGTCTCCATTTCATCATATTCTGAGCCCTCGCCATGGATCTTATCTATGCTGTGTGTTTCAAACATCCACGAGGCAGTCCTGACGTCCCCTTTTTGGATCTCACTCACGCTAACAGTTCTAACATACTTCTGGGACAGTTCATCTGTCTCAAAAAGGTGTTTGTTTGTCTTCACATCACCACCCTGGATATCTTCAACTGTTTTAGTCAACACTTTCATGTCCTCAGCGATTTCATCAAGAGGTTGTGTTTCGAACCTCCACCTGGCCGTGCTGACATCACCTTTCTGGACGTCCTCCTCAGTGACAGATTTGATGACATAGACGTCGTCTGTGTCCCTTATTGAATCCAGAGGTTTTGTCTCAAATAACCACCGTGCCCCCACCACATCTCCGCTCATGATTTCTTCCTTTGTCATAGTGGTAACTTCATGGTAGTGGCCCTCTTTGTCACAGATTGCATACAGTGGCTGATTTTCAAACATCATGGTGTAGCTTTTCACATCCCCTTTCTCTATATCATCCCTGGTGATGCCCTGGAGTTTTGACATCTCAGTCTCGGTGGACTCCTCTTGGATTTTATCGAGAGAGTAAGTCTCAAAAACGAAGCGTCCTTGACCAACGTTTCCTCCCAGCACATCGGTTACGGTGCGAGTGTCCTTGGCTCCCTCTGTAACCTCACAGATAGTGTCTATAGGTTGGTTTTCAAAAAGCCACATGTTGTTCACTACATTTCCTTTCTGAATTTCCTCCGCCGTAAGGGTCTTCAGCTTATGCATCGTTTCAGCTGACGTTGAGGTCATGATGTCTGAAGACCTATTCTGGAAGAGAAACTTCATCCTAGACACATCTCCAGACTGGACATCAATCTTAGTCACTCTCCTGAAGGCACCACTCTCCTCCCCTGTGAGGTTCTCCAGGTTCTCTGTCTCAAAGAGGAAGCGAGCGTGATGCACATCTTTGCCTTGGACGTCCTCTTGTTTGACAGTGCAGGTTTTGAGAACGGTCTCCGATTCGGACTCGGAATGGTCACAGATGTTATCGAGGTTCTGAGTCTCAAAGAGCCATGTGCATGTTTTGACGTCCCCTTTGTTGACCTCCTCAACCTCAGTCTCATTCCTCACCTTATCTGCTTTCTCATACAGATTATCCATTGGTTGAGTCTCGAACAGCCACCTGCAGGTTTTCACATCACCCTTCTCAATTTCAACACTCTCCTTTGTCTTAGTTTCATCTTCTTCAGTGTTGCTAAAATGTTTAATACCATCGAGGGGTTGAGTTTCAAATAACCACTTGGCAGTCTTGACATCGCCCGATTCAATCTCCTCCTTTGATATACCTTTTATAATCTGGAAATTATTGATACTTTCCTCAAACTCATCGATAGGATGTGTTTCAAACATCCACCTGCAGCTGCGAACATCTCCTTTTACTATCTCCTCACGTCGCACGGTTTTCACCTCGTGGTAGTGTCCCTCGCTGTCTTGCATGGCATACATCGGGGTGGATTCAAAAATAACTTTGTTTGATTTCACAGACCCACTAGTAACACCTTCAACTTGGATTCTCTGTGCCCCCTCACATCTGCTTAAATCCAAGGTTTCAAATCTTTCCTTGTGATTTGTGACGTCGCCCTTATCAAGTTCTTCAAGGTTTATAGTGCGTGTCATTTCCTTCTTCTCCTCCCTTATGTTTTCAAGTGGTTGACTTTCAAAAACCCACTTCTGATGTCTAACATCACCCTTCTCCTCCTCGGACGCGACCATCTTCTGAAGTTTCCCTACTTCAGCCAGATCCTTCAGGTTCTCTATTGGCACTGTCTCAAACAGATGTTTTGCTGATCGGACATCACCTCCTACAATCTCCTCTGAGGGTAAAGGTCTGACATTGGCATTGTCTTTCAGAGTATCCATCTGCTGTGTCTCGAAAACCAAGCAGTGCTTCCGCACATCTGCTCCAATAATCTCCTCCTTTTGCCGGATGCTTTGCCATTCCTCGTCTTTAATGGAGTCCAGTGTCTTTGTCTCGAACAGCCACCTCCCCCGGTTCACGCCTCCCTGGGAGTTGTCCTCCATGGAGACTCCACAGATCAGCTTCACCTTGGCAGGGTCTTTGTTGATCATGTCCAGAGGCTGGGTCTCAAAGAGCCAGCGGGAGGTCTTCACGTCTCCTTTCTCCATCTCCTCCCTGCGGATGGCGGTGATCTCCAGTATATTTCCAGAGTCGCCCCTGATGACACACATGGGCTGGGTCTCAAACATCCGTGTGGTTGTCTTCACTTCCCCTTTGATCTCCTCAAGCTCTGACTTCAGGTTCAAGAAGTGGCTCTCCTCAATGGTCTCTGTGTGGCTGAGGGAATCCAAGTGTTGAGTTTCAAACAGATACCTGGCCGTTTTCACGTCCCCTCCTGTGATATCTTTAGTGAAGACAACCTCCAAGGCTTGCTCATCCTCCTGGTAGAATTTATTCAGACAATCCAGTGGCTGGGTCTCGAAAAGATAGGTGGCTGTTCGTACATCTCCTCTCGCTAGCTCGGTCAATTTTCCTGTCTGTACAGTGGATTCTGGGGTGTCTGCACGCAGCGCATCCATGGGCTGGGTCTCAAACATCCATGCTGTGTATTTGACATCACTTCCTGCAATGATTTCCTGCTCAGCAATGTTCTTCACTTCATCATCCTCATCTGGGGTGTCATCTTTAATGGTATCCAGCGGCTTATTCTCAAACATCCAGCGCATGGACTGCACCTCCCCTTTAAGGATCTCATCCCACTCCAGGTAATCTCCCTCAGGGCTCATACATTCATCCCCACCACTGTTCTCAAACACATAGCAAGCCTGCTGGACTTCCCCGGTCATCTCATCTTCACTATCCAGCTGTGACTGCTCGATCTCCGTGACGTCGGTGAAGTAATCCTTCTCCATGGTCCTCCGAACCTCTGGGTGCATGTGCTTGTACAGGCGCTTCAGCTCATTGAGGTTCCTCTGCTTGGAGTACTGCTCTTTGTTGAAGATGTATCTCTGTTGGCCAGCCTGCTCCTGAGGCGGGAGAGAGTCACAGCACTCGGGGACCTCCTGGGGCAGTAGTTCAGTGGGTGGAGGAGGGAAGTGCTCCATGGTCTCATAATCCATGGATGAGGCTGAGGCAGCGGTAGAGGAAGAGACAGCCATTGTCCTGATATTGGATGAGGCAGCGGTAGAGGAAGAGACAGCCCCTGTCCTCATATTGGATGAGGCTAAGGCAGGGGTAGAGGAAGAGACAGCCCCTGTCCTGATATTGGATGAGACTGAGGCAGCTGTAGATGAAGAGACAACCCCTGTCCTCATATTGGATGAGGCTAAGGCAGGGGTAGAGGAAGAGACAGCCCCTGTCCTGATATTGGATGAGGCTGAGGCAGCGGTAGATGAAGAGACAGCCCCTGTCCTGATATTGGATGAGGCTGAGGCAGCGGTAGATGAAGAGACAGCCCCTGTCCTCATAGTGGATGAGATTTCATAGCTCGTTGCTGCTGAAGCCCTGGATGACTGTTTCACAGTGGACAAACTTTCATAGCTAGCTGCTACTGAGGAGGACTGGTTTACCGGTGCCCATTGAAACTGGTTGTAATCCAGATCAATCTATGGTTTTATGATTGATGGAAAGAAGGACAGTGGTACTTGCAGTCAGAATATGAAGTGATAGAGAAATGGAAAAGAGGACAGTATAGCAGAATAACCCATCGAGTAGATTTAAGCAGATAATGACATCTCTGAATATGTTTGTTTTTACACAACAATAATAACAACTGTCATAAGTTTGTGCTTTTTAAGCTCATCCCATTCTCACGTCATCCAATGTACTCAGTACTCAAAGTGAATTCCCCTGCTTTGATGTTGATATCATGGCATCGTCTATAGACACACTATAATGGCCACGTAGATAAACAGACTGCATCATTACCTTAATTTGCTTGCCCGGCGTGGCCTGTTCGATCGTCTTCTCATACTGCTGCTTCAAAGCCTGAGTGGAGACCTTTGGTAAGTCCTCTCCTCCTATGACCTTAACTGAAATAGAAACAGGAAGCAGTTGTCTCATTAAACGAGTCTCAGTTTGAAGCCCAGTTGGTTTGGAGGAAACTAAAATTGTGTCTTTAAAACCTACCATTTCCAATTCCGAAAGTGGCATCGATTACCCTATTCCCAGTTGCAATATTTTTTTTACCTTCCTATGCCTTGATTTAATTTGCAGCCATGCACTGAATTTCTGATAGAAAATCATCTGCAACACAATTAAATTCCGCACCTCATCTGTAATTTTGGCTTGGAGAATAATCCTTTTCAAAATACATTACTATACAGCATACACTCTAGGCTGTGATCAAAAAAGCCAAACATTCAAATATGAATAGTATTATAAGCTACCTGTTTCATCATAATGGTTTTCATAACTGGAGGCCGCGTTGCTTTGTTGAACTCTTTGATCATGAGTCACCTGCAGTGAGATGGAGGCAAGTGGTGAGCACAATAGGCAATTCTTCAAATTGATTTCCTTCACACACAGACAACAGAAAGGGTGTGTAAGTGGAATAAATTCACAATGAAAACAGAATTTGTCTTACCACGTAAGGTTAATTTAGCCCTGCATTTATATATATATATTTTTTTACTTTACTCTGTGTAGGAATACTTTGGAAAACAAATAAAGTGACATGAGAAACAAAAAGTGTTACAATTTGTCACGCCCTGGCCATAGAGAGGTTTTTATTCTCTATTTTGGTTAGGCCAGGGTGTGACTAGGGTGGGCATTCTATGTTCATGTTTCTATGTTTTCTATTTCTTTGTGTTTGGCCAGGTATGGTTCTCAATCAGGGACAGCTGTCTATCGTTGTCTCTGATTGGGAATCATACTTAGATAGCTCCCCCCCCCCCCCTTCAGTGTGGGATCTTGTTCTTTCGGTTGTGTGCAGGTAGTTGGCACAACGAAGCTGTTCGGTGGTTGTATTCTTTGTTTTGTTTTTCCTAAAAGTGTCACTTCATTATTCAATTATGTGGAACTCAAAGAACACTGCGCCTTGGTCTCATCCTTCCGACAACACCCGTTGCACAATTATTAACGTACACTTAATTATAGATGTTGGGGCAGGTGCGGGGACAGCTAACATATTGAGTAGATGTGCACTAAAATGATGGGAAGCGGCCTAGCAGGCTCCGGGATGGGCTCAATATGCGTTTGTGAGAAATAGGCTTAGTTTGAGACTGCACAGTTGCAGGGTTAAGGGTCCAACTGAATATAAAGACTAATTAAAATATATATATATATATGAGAGAGAAAAGTTGAGTAATGATCTGAATTAATTGGTAAATACCAGGTAAGTAATGTATTGTAATAAAGCATGAGTGTGTAATACCTCCTGGTCATGGAAGTAGGCCACTTGCTGAGTGGTGGGAATGACCTCTCTGACACTGCTCCTCACTGTCACCTCCTGTGAGCTGGACACCTCCTGTCAGAAAGACCACACACAGACCGTTCACACACTAGGCCTACATATTTATGATTCACAAACACAAATGTCTCCAGATGCCGGTGGGTGTGGTTTAGGCCGGTTCTGTTTTACATGGGTACTTTAGATGAGGGTGGCATACAGTATTTTGTCACAAACCCGCTCGACTGGCGTCTGTTCCTGTCGCTGACAGGTTGCAAGCAACACACTCGCACGCAAACACTTTAACACACACACATTGTAGCTAGCAGTCACAAACACACAGCAGTATTGTGTTTCCCCCTGACAGCAGACCATATTTAGCAGCAGGAGGGGAAAAATATGAATGTTCAGAGAGCAAAGCTTACTGGAAAATCCATCTGTTGTACATAATACATTATTTCCTGTCAATTGCAGAGCTCTCCCCGTGAGAATAGTAATGCCAGAATTCTATTAGACAGTAACTTAAGGAGAGAGTGAGTGACAAATAGAGGTGGAAAATCTCTGAAGTAAAATGAAAATACACCAAATGCACCTCAAATAGGTTTTTAGAAATGGAATACTTGTAATTGGACTTTCTCTCCCTGGCATTGTACCTCGGCCGTCATTGAAAATAAGAATTTGTTCTTAACTGACTTGCCTAGTTACATGAAGGTTAAATCAAATAAATGTTTTCAAAAATGTAGAGCGTAGAAGCATACATGTCAGAATAGTACTGGCTCCCTGAGACCAGGTCTGGTATATCATATGTTGTTGCTGTACAACTTGCCATACAGCAAAACAAAACAGCATGTGGACCCCATTACCTGAGCCGCACAACAAAACCCACTACTCCACATCCCACCACAGCCCCAGTGCAATATAAATAAATAAGAATGAAGGATTTCTATGTATGGCTTATGCCTTGCCTGTTTAGTTGCCAGTACCTGCACGGATCTCTTTTCTACGTGGACCTGAGTAACGCTGGTCTGGGACTGGGAGGATGAGGCGTACTCCTGGCTCTCAAACTGTTTCTTCACGCTGGCCAGACCCCCTGGCAGAGAACAGGCTTCAGACTCCTCCATAACCTATGAAGAGAAGACATAGGCATCATTCGTTCAAGTCCTCTCCATGCAAAGGGCTCTCAGAAGAGTATCTTCAGGGGTACAGTGGTAGTTAATGCAGAAGTGATAGTTCCTGGGACGTCCTGAAGGGGGCATAAGTGAGCAGCATATTCCACAGGACTGGACTACTTTCCCTAAATACAGTAGGGAGTTATGACTTGGACCTCATGACATTTGCAAGTCTCCCCACACAATTGGAGATCCCAAACATCTGTGACACCAAGTCAAATCAAACTAACTAGTGCAACACGGCATAACAGTATCAAGCTATGTTTTAGTGGCGTATGCAGACAGTAGCTGTAAAGGTATGGATGGATAATTCTGGTCCAGATTCTGTCTGTTACCCCTCATAGTGTTCAGTAACCCTACAGCCCAGCCTCCCACCGCCAGCTGTCAGCAGCCTCCCCATGGGCCGTGACACTGGGATCAACGGAGGTCACCGCAGTGGCACCGACAAATTACACTGATGGCCTCAATGCAAATCAACATTGGTATCATTATTCAGTACTGAATGTAAAAGTAAATGATACATGATGAATGTTGATATCCCACTACTTGTCTTCAGAATTGTACACGTTACTGTGTGGACAGAGGGTCCTGGAATATGTGGTTGCTGGAAGATCTTTGTCGTGTCCAGGAATATTCAACACTGGGTTTCGTTATGACAAAAGAGGAATTATTTCTATCCATGAGGCTTCTCAGTATAAAAAGGCTTGGAAATACAAAAACGTCTTCCTGACGTTCCTTTCAGTTCCAATCAGATAACAGTGACCTGGGTATAGAGAAGCTGAATGGAAGGCAACAGACCAGGGAAGAGAAGCCGTATAATAGTGAATAATAGTGAACCGCTGAGAATAGGAAAAGGCTAAAAGGCTGCGGCTCCGATGGCTTCAGTCCACAGACTGAGTTGAATTAATGGCCTCGGCTTAATACATGCCCTCGTTTTCAATTACAGGTTGGACAAAGTCTAAGCTGCTTTCGGAGAGGTGTTTCTTTACTCTGATGAACCAGGCATGTAAAGCTCTTTTTTGTTTTTTTATTTTATTTTACACAGCAGATTTGCGTGGTCATGGATGTCTGTGTCGAAACGTTTTGAGAATGCGTCATATTTGGACATATGTGAAAATGTTCTGTTAATAATGTCCATTAAAATGGGATGCACTGGCAGTTATACCGTGTGTGTGTTTCAATGTGTGTGTTTGAAGGTATAGTGTCTGTCTTCCTGTCCTGCCTGCTTATCAGCCTGTCTAGTTATTACCCTTGGAGTGTTTTTCCCTCCATCTCTCTTTACGTCCTTGTGGAAGTATCCCCTTACCGTGGCGGATGAGCTGCTGGCCTCCTTCTTGGACACGGCAGCTTGATACATGGCCATACGTTCCTTTAGTGACACGGACTCCGGCTCCTCGCTGGTGGGCGCTCCTCCGTCTCCTTTCCTCTGACTCACCACCCCTTCCCTTTCCTCAGGACGTCCTGACCTGGTTCCACCCGCGCTGCCCGCAGCTGCAAAACGCAACAGACATGGAGTTTACTCTCCAGGACATGAGAATGCAGTTTATGCACGGAACGAGCCGAATCCGTTTGTCACGCGAATTGCCGCATTCGCTCTTACCATTGATTTACAGTGAATCCATGGTTTACGTAAAAGTCAGATCGGTTATGAGTCAACTTTTCAACTTTTCCCAGTGATGTTCACCATTTTGTGGTGCCAATAGACTTATGGTCAAATAAAATAAAACATGTACAAACAGAATAGATACTTTCAAGAGATACTTGTTGACATGACAATGGATGACATTTTAACAGGACGTATTGGGAAAGAGTTGTGCTAGCTACATCCTATTGTTAAGGACAGGGCCATGATGTAACTGCGACACAGAGACAACAGTGAAAACCTCTACCAGTGGAGGCTGCTGTGGGGAGGACGGCCCATAATAATGGCTGGAACGGAGTCAATGGAATGGTACCAAACACAAACGTGGTTTCCATGTAGTTTATGCCATTCCATCCAGCGGTTACTGTGAGCCGTCCTCCCCTCAGCAGCCTCCACTCATCTCTTCTGCCATCCAAGTTAGCTTCACTCCTCCGTCTGGCTTGTTCCAGGACCACGTCCCCTCACATGTTTCGTACATGACCCCTCTATAGATAGCCATAGACTATGACAATGGGGATTCACAAAGGATGTTGTCATGAAACTGAAGCGAGTCACACTCATCAATCAAACAGGACTGCTCTAACATCACACGCACACACACACACAAATTGGACGCACACACTGATTAGCGGTTAGTACGGTACATCCCTATAGACGTCCAATTAGTGTCAAGTATTGATTTATGGTTGACTCTGCTACGCTATAAGGCATCATTAAGCCAGTGAGATGACTCCACTGAGGATCTCTCTAACACCCACACTGGACCTCAAGGCTTTTAGCATGTTGATTCTGCCGGGGTTATAATGCATTGAGATCAAAGAGGACACGGATGGAAATGGTAATTGTGTTATGTAGTACACATTGACATTCCTACGTTGATTTTCTCTGCTGTTCCACATACTGGGGCAGGGATCGTAGCCAAAACAGAAGCACATGGATAGAACTGGTATATTTTAAGGAACTGTTCCAATGGTATCTCAGCTACTACTATTAGCGATATAAAGCTATTCTTTGCCTGGTACATACCGTGCGCATATACCCCTATGGAGAAGAGCTAGTCGTCCTAATGCCTGTCAGAAAGTCCTATGAATACATGTGTTACTATCTGCCGGTTTGATTTCCTATTCCTGGAATTGACTGGTTGTCTGACCGGATGACACAAGTCAAACATGCTCCCTACTTCAAGTCTATTGAAACAGGGCCAAGGTATATATTCGTCTCATAAACGCACATGATTTCTCACAGGAGCCAATCACTTGAATTGGCTACCATGTGATGAAAGCACGTTCCCTTAAACCACCATTTTTAGATCCTCCTGCTATGGCGGGCGTGTTAGTGTTAACCAATCACCCTGCGCTGCCGAGAGAGATAGCTAGAGGATGACACACCAGCACAGCCATGTCCAAAAATAAATGTGGGTTTTACCCACTCTTGACTATAAATACAGGTCAGATACCCTACACCTGAGATCACCTGAAACCTGACACTCGTTTAACACAGCGAACGTGGGATAATGTCCTCATTTATCACTGGGGATAGGTGCGTACCACACCTAAGGCTAAATTAACCGTTAGAACCTTCGTAGGAGCATCGTTAAATCTCAGAGCTGTTTCCCAAAACCATTATTAATGTTGGACTTGAAAATGTTTGTAATCTAACGCCTGCCTCGGACCACTCGTAGAACAGCAAAGTACATTGTTAGAGGCTTTTTTTTTGCGTTCCCGCATCACTTTATACAGAGCAGATCTCCGGTAATTAGAATAAGCCACCTTAATATTTGTAGCCGTAGTTGGTAATATCTCTCTAGGAGCTGATCCGCCGTCAGTATTGTGAACTAATTCTAATGTTAAGGAAAGATTTTAATGTAGAAAGCTGATCCGAGAGCAGCGCTCCCTTCCTTTTGATCCTATCAGTATTGGCACATGCTCTAACGACGCACTTAGTGACCGTTCTCTCTGCGTGGTGTTTTGGGAAACGTGTGTTACATCTTCAGCCATTGTAGGGAAACGCGTGCTACATCTTCGGACCGTGTAGGAAAGAAGCATATTTTAAACAATCCTAATCCTAAATTACAATGCTATCGGGAAACTGGGCCCTGGGCTGTCAGTAAGACAAAAAGACATACAAGCGTTCTGATGCCATAAAAACTTGACTAAACCAATTCAATGAGAGTCGCAAAATAAATCCTCATTTTTTTTGTATCACAGTTAGAGAAAGAGGGATGAAGGGAAGGAGAGAGAGAGAGGTCAAACACAAGGACATCTCAAAAGAGCAACATTTCTCCAGAAGCCTAAAAGCTTTTTCCTCTACATCACTTGTGCGTTCCTCTGTTTAATTAGCGATATCAACCGATTTCAATGATTATAACGTTTACAAATGGCTTACTGGGTAAAATGCCATAAACTTCCAGCAGATTACCATCTGTTTGCGTTTCGACATTGCTATCTTAAAAGCAGAGGTGCTTTCACTCATTTTATTTTCCTATATTAATTCCCCTTCCACGGAAGGCCACCTACTGTATGATTAGTCAACAGTGTGTTTTCACCAACTCCACATGGCAGGGATGGGTGGCTCTTGTTCTCTTCCTTGAGTGTTAAGTCTTAATCTCTGATATGCGGGGCAGCGGTGCCTTCATCTGGCTCTACGGATAGGAGGGGGAGGTTGAGGCGGCAGGTGGCTGGTTGAAGGTGGAGGGTGGGCGTCAGGAAAAGTCTATGTGGGAGACAGTATGTGTGGGTACGCATGGCTCAGTGGCTATATTGGGGCCGCAAATGGATCAAAGAGACCACTGGATCAGCCTCAAGCACTTGGTCACAATGTTTCTACTGAGTACGCTCACAGTCGGAGAGCACTCCAGGCGAAATAGCTAAGTCATATCAGATCGGAAAAACCAAGCTGACTTCATGCATGCCTAATCCCACATCCTCGTGGAATCATGCTTCCTTTTGCAATTTTACATGTGATTAATTTAGCAGACGCTCTTGTCCAGAGCGTCTTACAGGAGCAACTAGGGTCAAGTGCCTTGCTTAAAGGCACATCAACAGATCCCTCACATAGATACCTCGGGGATTTGAACCATCGACACCTCGGTCACCAGCACAATCAGCTTCATCTGACAACTCTATACTTCTGGAACACATTTAGAAGACTCTTGCTGTAATTCCAGGCCTGTTTTACATGGTAAAACAACCTAGTCGTATACTACACGCAACCAAAAGCTGTATAAAGCTGAAAAGGCAATCTACTGTCAACACAGTCAATTTACCATTCAGCCTCTCATTCATCCAGTACATATAGTATCTCTCTCTCTCCACGTATCTCTAAGTGTCTTTGTGTTCTCACTCAAATCAATCACATGACAATGAATGTCAGTCCACCTTTACATGCAGAGTATTGTAACACACTGAAAGGCTATGAAGGTTGTAAAGACTGGCTTACTTACTGTAATGCTCTCTATGCCTTTAGCACGACCGTGTACCTCGACAATACAATCCCACAGATAATGTTGAAGGGCCTTGAAATCCCCTGGGAGACAGCAGCAGGGTCCTTTTGCCCAGCCGTTACCAGAGGAAACTAAAAAAAAACCTGGGAGGTGATTTAATGAGGGTTGGAGACCGGCTCCAGCAGTGTTGCGATCAGCTCAGCTCTGTGGGGCCTAGTGGACAGTGACAGCTGATTTTATTTTAGATGCCCCCCCTTCCTAAAAGACAGAGCTCAGGAGGGGTAGGGGGGCTTTTTTTAGATGAGGTACCCTACATGCCTTTTACCTTAAGTCACACGGACCTAACGGAACAGACGTCCTGCACTGAGACCTCGAAACCAGACCCGCATCCCTAATTTCTCCGAGAGGAGGGGAAAAGACGAAGGGGTGGGGGCTAATCAACCCAATGAGAGGACCAACTCAAATAACCTCATGCAGGTCCCCAAATCCAGAAATATTGACAATGATGATTCACCATTCTTTTAATATCTTTGATGATGAAATGTGTGAAACCACCCTAGGCTCCCTTTTAAGAGCCACAGACAGCAGGACTTTTTACATGCCAGAAATGAAAGGTAGAAAGTGAAGGGGACTGAGTAAAGGGCAGATACCTGAGGTTCAGGGATCTCCCTTGGCTGCCCGGGCCCAGATGGAGAACAGGGATACCAGATGGGCAGGAGTCCCCTCTGAGACCACAACAGAGCCGCCTGTCATAGCTGGCCCTGATCAGGGAATTTACAACAATCCCTCAAATATCTTAGTGTGTGTGTGTGTGTGTGTGTTTGTTTGTGGTACCGGGCCTCTCTAAGTAACTGAGTGACGCTGATCCCTCTTTGTGCCATCGAAGCTCCCTCCCCTTAAGTTACTGCCCAGCCTTTCTGAACTGCCTGGCTGAACAGCACCTTATCACCTGAAGATGGAAGAACATCGCCCAACACCTGCCAGATCTCCACATTCGTTTTGTTTGTTTTTACAGCGTGTTTGAGATTCTCTTTGTAATGAAAAGCGCTATATAAAATACATCTATTATTATTATTATTAAAGCCACATGTGTTCTGGGAATCATTGAAAACATCTCCAGGAACAGTTACATAAGTGCATGCCTTAAAGTTTGAGTCCTTAGTTGCTAGATCCATTTTTGGACTTAATGATTCCCATTGGTTCTTGAAGAATATCTTATAAACGCCTCAGGAGCTTATTTTCAACTGTCACACTCCATCAGAACTCAAAATAGCTTGCTTTACTCCAATGTTTAGAAAACAACATAAATGTGAACAAACACTGTAGAGATTCAAAACATGGTTAAATCAAAATATTTGATATCATGAATTTGAGTGGTTAAATTTCTCCAGAACCATTACTTAGCTTTTTAGCTAAACAGGGACGGGGAGTGTGTTTTGTTATTGTTTCAATTAAGGACTCTATCTTAAGAACACACATCAATTTTGATGACTGGAAACTTGACCCTTTACGTGACATGCAAGAAGTATCATTCAATAATTCATAATTGAACTGACATCATGTCGCAGTTAAAAGGCAATTCCGCCGCTTTTCAACCTCATATTCATCATCTCCAGCACCAAACCAGTGTTTAAATATAGTGGGGTCCAAAATGATTGACACCCTTGATAAAGATGAGCAATAAGGACTGTATAAAATAAATCATTCAAATACTGAGCTATATGGTGTGCTCTAAAAAAAAAATGAAGGTTGAGGTCAAAATGATTGACACCATTGAAGATTCTTATCAATAAATTCAAAGGCGTAGTATTTGGTCCCGTGTTCCTAGCACGCAATGACTCTACAAACCCGTTGGACGCATTTGCATTTAGTTTTGGTTGCGTTTCAGATTATTTTGTGTCTAATAGAAATGCATGGTAAATAGTGCATTGTTTCATTTTGAAGTCCCTTTTATTGTAAATACGAATATAATCTGTTTCTAAACACGACTGCATTAATGTGGATGCTACAATGATTACAGATAATCCTGAATGAATGATTACTAATGATGAGTGAGACAGCTACAGAGTGTCAAAGGTCATACACCCAAGACATGCTAAACTTCGCTGTTATTGGTAATGGCGAAGAGGTTAGCATGTTTTGGGGATATGGTCTTTGACCCTCTGTAACGTTCTCACTAACCTGCAGAAAGAGAAAGGGAGACGGCATGAAAGAGGAGAGTAAACTTTGCCCAACAAGAGCTAGCCCCCTCCTTAAGCCATTGACCTTGTGAGAGTAGCTTCACCACGCTAACTTCTCTCATTCGGGCCATTTATCAAAGACTGATTAGCATTAGCTCGCTCAAGGCACCAATGTGCAGACCCTGATGTATCTTGACATTCTACCCAGGGTACTCCTGGTTCTGTTCAGGAAACCTCCAGGTATTGTAAAGCTCACTAAATTCAAAAAGATAGCAGTGATTGTTGTTTTCTGCCCTGCAGTGTGTACTATAGGAGGCAATTGGGAGGAGCTATAGGAGGACGGGCTCATTGTAATGGCTGGAATGGAATTAATGGAACAGTATCAAACACATGGAAAACACATGCTTGACTCCATTCCATAAATTCCATTCCAGTCATTACAATGATACCTTCCTCCTATAGCTCCTTCCACCAGCCTCCTCTGGTGCAAAATGTACCCCCAGAGTCAGACATAGCAGTGCATCAACTAAAGAAAAGTCTGCTTATCTCTGCTGTAGGAACCTGTTCCGTGCTGATAATCCCTCTGAAATTGCACATGGATTTCCTGTTCCTGGAGTGTAAACAAATTCGCCCAGAATATCTGATGTCATAGACAACATCCCCTGGCGCTTTATCAGCTAGCTAAGGCCTGCAGGCTTTCAAAGGGTTAATAATGAACGCATTTCACAAATTCTGGAAACTTTTTTTGATAAATCATAGTAGATCAAATTCTCTGGCAAGGCTTATTTTCAGGTCACTGTTTAGACAATAGATAATCACAGTTTTTTGTGTGTGCTGCCTGTCTAGGTAGAGACTGTTGTCCCTCAAAGCACCCTAGCCCTCTGGTTCTGTTTGAGTATTGTGCTTAATGGAAGTTAATGGGAGGAAGTTAACTTTTGCCATTTAGAGAAGCCCTAAGAGAAACACTGTGGATCGTTACGTGTCAATCTGAGTGACTGCAGCTTCGATTTTCCTGAGGCTAAAATCTCCTCCAATAACCTTCATGGGTAAAATCCCCCGAATAAATTGCCTAGTTTAACAAAAATTAAGTGGTGCTTCTCTCAACGAAGCGTATCCCCTGATATTATAAAATATTATCACTACAATTGTGAATATGACATCCCATTTAAAAAATATTGTGTTGTTTGTACCCACGGGTGTGGGCTATATGAACCAGACCCAGAATCCACTGGGATATACAAAAGGGAGATATTGTAACCACGGTTGTCTATTTAAAAGACAAAAGCATGCTGGTTCGGAGGTGAGGTGAGTGCTTGTTTAAAGCACAAATTGCAGTGTGTCGTTCACAGGTCTTTATTTAACACGGTGGCTTTGGACAAACAGCTCCTTTACCCCCTCTGTCACTCACTGTGAGCTGGAAATCACATGATGCTGTCACTGACATGACACTGTCAATCGGTCAGCTCTCACAAACCCTCATCACTCACACCAACACCGGTCCGCAAAGGCCACAGTGTCTTCCAACTTTAGCTACCACAGTGATTTAGGGCTGGTTAACTTCACTAGGGTAGGTGGCAGCATTCGGAATTTTGGATGAAAAGCGTGCCCAAATTAAACTGCCTGCTACTCAGGCCCAGAAGCTAGGATATGCATATAATTAGTACATTTGGATAGAAAACACTCCAAAGTTTCCAAAACGGTTAAAATAATGTCTGTGAGTATAACAGAACTGATATGGCCGGTGAAAGCCAGAGGAAAATCCAACCAGGAAGTACTATTATTTTGAAAGGCTGTTTTTCCATTGAAAGCCTATCCAACATACAAAGACTTAGGACCCAGTTCACAAGCTCTATGACTTCTTCTGCATGTGGCCAGTCTTTAGGCATTGTTTCAGGCTTTTACTCTGAAAAATGAGGGAGATACAGCACTTTAAATCAGTGGCCAGTGGAAATTTCCAGCCATGAGTCCTGCGCCTGATCGGGAATGCGTGTTTCTTGTTTCCCCATTTCTATTGACGAAGCTTTTGTCCGGTTGAAATATTATTGATTTTTAAAATTAAAATTTGACCCCCTTTTCTCCCCAATTTTTGTGGTATCCAATTGTCAGTAATTACTATCTTGTCTCATCGCTATAACTCCCGTACGGGCTCGGGAGAGACGAAGGTCGAAAGCCATGCGTCCTCCGAAAGCGCGCATCCAACCCGGAAGCCAGCCACACCAATGTGTCGGAGAAAACACCGTGCACCTGGCTGCCTTGGTTAGCGTGCACTGCACCCGTTCCGCCACAGGAGTCGCTGGTGCGCAATGAGACAAGGATATCCCTACTGGCCAAACCCTCCCTAACCCGGACGACGCTAGGCCAATTGTGCATCGCCCCACGGACCGGCCGGCTGCGACAGAGCCTGGGCGCGAACCCAGAGTCTCTGGTGGCA